>NC_022035.1:18493341-18501339 GCF_000317375.1 Microtus ochrogaster
CTGTTTTCCCCAGGTTAGGGGCAGGGCCTGCTCTCCTGAGTACTGCAGTTAGTCAGATGCAGGGCCAGCTGTCCTGCTCTCATTCTCCAAAGTCCAGCTCTCCTGCCTGCTACAGGTAACAAGGGATGGGAGTGGAGGACAGTTCTTCACCCATGCCACCACACGGCAGACAAAGGGGGGGGTGCATAGCAGGGACAGCTTTTCTGCTCTCATGCACTCAGGGTTGCCTTACCCTCTCCCCTCCCCACCCATCCTTATCCCCCCCACCCCATGCCTGCCAAGAGGGTCAGCACCACTGTACTGCTCAGGTGAAAAGCAGAGTGTATGGAACAAGATGAAGGCATAAGTCACAAACGATTCCACACCAGTTTGGAATTATGATGAATAGAATAGTTATTTATTTAAAGGGGAAAAACTTACAGATCACCATCCCTGACAACAGCCTTCTGCGCGATCAGGAAAGGAGTCTAGGAGCCAGAAGCGGAGCCGGAAGCAAGAGAGCAAGCAGAGGGCTGTCACTGCTTTTTTAAAGAGTATCTCAGCGGCTATTGGCTGAAGGAGCGGAAGGCGCTCCTGCAACTGGTCCACACAGCCGTATGCTGCAGCCAATGAGGTGAGAGGAAGTGGAAATCTTTGATTTTATATTTCTATGAAAATATAAAGTCTAAAAAGTACAAGGAAGAAGTCTCTAAGTAATGGGTATTAGAATTCCTCACAGCTGTTTGTCAAAGTCCAAAAACGTTAGACTTATGTGATTTATGAAATTCAACTCAACTGGGAATTTTACTGCTGGCCAAGATAGAGCCAAGGGTTTTCAATCCATCCTCCTGGCAGAAACAATAAGACCCAACAAGAATCTATGAACTGATGGTTTCTACAATACTGGAAAGCAAACAACAAAGTTCAAGGCTCACTAGCTAGTGTCATGTAAGTGAGAATGACTGTAAGATTTGCCTGACTGTGTAACTTGAGAGAGCTTCTCAATGGTGCCAGGAGCGAGGCTAGCATACTCCCTGAGTTGAAGACACAGAAGCTAGGATTCCAGAAGAACAATGTAACAGGGAAGTGAAGACAACAGCAGAGAGAACCTTGAAGGTGTGCGGAGGGGGCTCTTTAAGCATCTAGTAAAATGTTAACTAGCGTATGGGGATAATAACCAAGACAAGGGAAAGGAGCACCCAAAAAGATGACAAGTGGCAGTGCTTAGTGCTCACACAGGGAAAGAATGGTGCTTGTTTCTTTCTAATCAGCTAGACTGGATAGCTTTCTAACTCATACGGCACTGGGTAAAATGCTTAGAAGGGTCCTGCTTCAATAGGGAGGTAGAATTAGCCCTAGACTAAACACTTCTGGATCTGTCCAACAAATCACAAAAGCAAGACCCAAAAGCATGAAACTGTTTCCAAACAACTTAACAGTGTCCCAGACAGAGTTCAAGAATATTTATAGGAATATAAATATCCAACAAGGTATTGTTCACAGCGTTTGGCGCCCAATCAAAAATTGCCAGGTGTGCAAAGAAGCAAGGAAATGCAACCCATAATGAGGGGAAAAGAAAGCCCATCAGTCAAGGAACTGACACTACAAGACATGTTTCAGGATTTCCTTCAGGCAGAAGGGAAAATGATACCAGATGAACGTGTGAATGAAGAGCTCCAGAAAAAGTGACTAAATGGGGAAATATGTAATAGGCCCTTTTGCTTCTTTATTATTATAACTCAAGAATAGTCTTGAACGTTTAAGTGCAATAATGCTATACAACAAGGTAGAATGTTCAGGTACAGAAACAGAGATCTGACAGGTTGATAATTAAAATTAATTGAAAGAAACATTTCTATTTCTAAATTGTATTTATTTAGCTATATATTTTTCTCTGCTCTTCTCCCTTCCTCCCCGCTTCTATCTTCTCCCATGATCCCTGTGCTCTTAGGAGATCTTGTCTTTTTGTACTTCCCATTCTGTAGACTGTTGTTTTGTCTTGTTGATCGTGTCCTTTGCTTTACAGAAACTTTTCAGTTTCAGGAGGTCCCATTTATTACTTGATTCTCTCAGTGTCTGTGCTACTGAAGTTATATTTAGGAAGTGGTCTCCTGTGCCAATGCATTCAGTGTACTTCCCACTTTCTCTTCTATGAGGTTCCATGTGGTTGGTTTTATGATAAGGTCTTTGATCCATTTGGACCTGAGTTCACGCATGGTGATAGATATGGATCTGTTTTTATTCTTCTACATGTTGATATCCATTTATGCCAGGACAATTTTTTGAATATGCTTTCTTTTTCTCATTTTATATTTTTTGCTTCTTTGTCAAAAAATAGGTGTTGTAGGTGCTTGGATTAGTATCTGGGTCTTTGATTTGATTCCATTGGACAACCTCTCTGTTTTTATGCCAATACCAGACTGCTTTCGTTACTGTAGCTCTATAATAGAGTTTGATGTCAGGGATGGTGATGCTTCTAGAAGTTCTTTTATTATACAGGAATGTTTTGGCTATCCTGGTTTTTTTTTTGTTGTTGTTGTTTTGCAAAAGAAGCCTTTCTTACAGCTCTCATAGTGGAGAGTTAACAATTCCAAGGTATCACTGTCTCCATGCTCTTCTGTGGTATGGTACTTCAGTGCCTCCTTTCACAGCTCTTCTGGAAAGGTCATCCAAGTTTCTACCAATTGAGTCTTCTGAAGTTTTCCTTTCTTTGTGTTCTTCTGGACTGAGTCTGATGCATTTTCTTCCCATTTTTCACTCTCTTTGCTTACAGAGGCATTTTGAAAATCAACACCCTCCAAAATTCTGTAATGTAGGGTCTTCTCTAAAGAAAGACAGACTGTTAATATTTGGTTCTCCCCAAAGTGCCCCATGTGCAGACAGCTCTTGTCTATCACCATCCCCCTAAACCGCATGAACCCACTCATTAAGGTGTTTTCCTATGAATGCTGTATTTAACCCAGAATCTCTTGAGAGATCCCTGGCTGGGTGACATACAATACAACTTAGAGCCCCAGCCTTATCCAGTTTATTAACAAATTTCTTTAGGGATGCAGACAATTCCTATTGTATGCAAAATTTCTTTCTGTTTTTGTACACGAAATTTCTGTCCTCATACACTTTACTTAGTATGTCCTGGAATTGAGGCTGATTGTACTAGTTTTCTCAACTCAGTCCAAAGTTTCTGAAATCACTTTCTGTATTGGTGTAGGAGGGTCATCTGTCTATATGTTACTTTCATTGGTTAATAAAGAAACTGCCTTGGCCTTTTGATAGGCCAGCCCTTAGGTGGGTGGAGTAGACAGAACAGAATTCTGGGAGGAAGAAAGCAGAGTCAGGCAGATGCCATGCTTCTCCTACCCAGGACGGACGGTGGTTAGACTCATGCAGGTAAGCCGCAGTCAAGTGGCGATACACATTAAATGAAATGGGTTAATCAAGATGTGAGAGTTAGCCAGTAAGAGGCTAGAGCTAATGGGCCAGGCAGTGTTTAAATGAATACAGTTTCTGTGTAATTATTTTGGGGATTAGCCAGGCAGCATGGAACTGGGTGGGAAGTGGCCAACTGCTCCTTCTACACTGTATTCCCCTTCAACAGTGGTTACCATTTTTTTATTATTTTGCAATTTGAGTGGTGACCTACAGCACCAGAAATACACACTGCAGCTATGATGTGGGCTGTAAAGAATAGCTTCTGTTGCTGTCAGCTGAGGAGTGGAGTTTGCACAACTGCTCTGACCTCAGAACTACAGATACTAATTTGATTCAAGGACATGCTTTGGCACTTAGCAGCTAGAAAATAAAAGGGCATGGGATTTTGCTTTTGTTTAAAACAGACTTGTACAGGCTTATAAAAAGGAGTTGTTTACAGTGTAACAACACGGCTTACAAGGTCAGGGCATAATTTAGAGGATCCCGTGAGATTCTGCTGGGGCATCTGCATAGCATTCCCAGAAAGGTTTGTGCCATGTGGCATGTGTCTCCATTAGAACCAATTCACTTTCCCAACGAAAGGAGCTACCAAGTCATTGAAGAATAAAAATCTTCTGTACCTTAGCTATGGATTCATGTAGACCAGCTTGAATATGTCTTTTCTGTTAAAAAAAACTCATTTCCCACATATATTTATTTTATATTATATAATTATATATGTATCATGTAATATATAATTATATTCATTATATAAACAAAAAATTTTATCATGTCTTGGCCTTTCTTTTAGAGGTAATTTCAGAGGTAATTTTGTTTCCATCTATACTTTTTTATGTGGTGTCTATTCTGATTTTAAAGAGCATGCTAATTCCTTTTTTTTCTTTTCCTGAATGAAATTATTACAAACATGATATTCCAGAGCCAGAGCTTTCTTTTCTTTGGGTATAAATTCATTTAAATTTCTGTCAGAAAGTAACTTTGACTTTTCTGAATGTATACTATAGAGTTCCATGAGTTTTTAACCCAGGTAGAGACTCATGGAGCCATTATACCATGAAGCTGCAGATCGTTTCCATCATTATAAAGAATTCCCTGGGCTACACTTTTATAATTACATTCTCTCTCCACCTTTAGCCACTTGATGGTATTGGTCTGTTCTCTATCCCTACAGTTTTGCCTTTTTAGAATGTTACAGAAATGGAAACACGGTAGACATAATCTTTTAAGATTGCCTTATTTCACTCAGTGTAATACTTTTGAGACTCATTCAAGCTTGTTTGTGTGTGTGTGTGTGTGTGTGTGTGTGTGTGTGTGTGTGTGAATTGCTTGCTTCTTTTTTTTCAAGACAGAGTTTTTCTGTTGCTTTAGAGCCTGTCCTGAAACCCACTCTGTTAGACTAGGCTGGCCTCAAACTCACAGAGATCCACCTGAATCTGCCTCCTGAGCACTGAGGTTAAAGGCATGTGCCACCACTGCCTAGCACTTGTTTTTTTTAAAAATTCTTCTCTCATACATTGCATCCTCAGTACAGTTTCCCCCAATTCACTCAACCACCCATCCCCTCTCCCACAGAGCCACTGCTCCTCTGTTTCCCTTCAGAAAATAGTAGGCCTGCCAGGGATATCAACGAAACACAGCATAGCAAGTTACAATAAGACTAGGCACAAAACTTCATATCAGGACTGGGCTAGGAAACTGTGGTGGTTTGAAAGAAAACTGCCCCCAAATGGAGTGGCACCCTTAGAAGGTGTGGCCATGTTGGAGTAGATATGGTCTTGTTTGAAAAAGTGTGTCACTGCAGAGACAAGCTTTGTGGTCTCATATATGCTTAAGATACTGCCAGTGTCTCTGACCACTTCCTATAGCCTGCAAGATGCAGGACTCTCAGCTACTACTACAGCACCATGTCTACCTGTACCCTGCCATGTTTTACCATGATGATAACAGACTGAATCTATGAAGTGTAAATGAGCCACTGCAATTAAATGCTTTCTTTTTATAAGGGTTATCATGCAGCTGACCTGAGCTTGTGGGAGCCCACAGACACTAGATTGACAGCTAGGGAGCAGGCACGGGACTGACCTAGGCCCTCTGCATCTGGGTGACAGTTGTGCAGCTTGGTCTTTTGTGGGGCCTCTAGCAGTGGCACCAGGACCTGTCCCTAATGCATGAGCTGGCTATTTGGAACCTGTTGTAGGAGAGGGGTCCCTTGTTCTGTCTGGGCTGCCGGGCTAGCTTACACCTGAAATACACCCAAAATAATCACAAAAAAACTATATTCATTTAAACACTGCCTGGCCCATTAGTTCTAGCCTCTTATTGGCTAACTCTCACATTTTGATTAAACCCATTTGTAATAATCTGTATGTCACCAAGAGGTCATGGCTTACAGGGAAAGATTCAGCATGTCCGACCTGGCAGCTCCATGGCAGCTCTCAGTCTGCCCTTCTTCCCAGCATTCAGTTCTGTCTACTCCACCTACCTAAGTGCTGCCCTATCAAAAGGCCAAGGCAGTTTCTTTATTCAACCAATGAAAGCAACACATAGACAGAAGGAACTCATTCCCTATGGTGGAATGCTTTGTGTAGCCTTGAGGCAGGGGGCAGGAGCTTGATATGCCATGCTTTGTTGATTCCCATTGGAGGCTTACCCCATCTGATGAGATGATTCTTGTGATATTTTGGTGAAGACTGTGATATTTTTACCCTTGTCCAAAGAGTCTGTCTGAGGCTAAAGTGAAAAATTATGTATTAATCCATTGGCAGAGGAAATTTCAAAACAATCTAGTATGGACTCTGTTATATGTTTATTAGTGCTAACTCTAATAAAGATTAATAATGAAAAAGAGCAAGCTGAGTAAGAAAAATAAAAAAATGTAAAGTTTTAGGAGAAAAAGATCACTAGGAAATGGAATGAAACTAAGTCCCGTGTTCAGGGAGAAAAACATTAAGAAATGAAATAAAGTGACTGGTGACCTTAGGGCAAGATCTCATACAGCTAGGTTTCCAACTTGTGAAAAGGAATTAAAGAAAATCAGCAAGGTGAGGTGGCACACTCCTCTAATCCCAGTGCTTGGAAGGTAGAGGCTGGCAGATCTCTGAGTTTAAGGGCAGCCTGGTCTAAAATGCAAGTTCCAGAACAGCCAAGCTTAGGCAGTGAAGAAAACCATGGAAAACAGAAAGCAGGTAAAGATGTGATTGAACAAGGTGGCCATGTTCCACCCCAGAAAGAAGCAGAACTTGGTAGCTTTGAGCATGTGATTTTGGCTTTAGAGTCAAGGATAAAAGAAGAGGGTTATGTGATTTCCCTCTGCACCTAAGGAAAGCCACTGAGGCCAGGCATGTTTCAGGACTGTTCCTGAGTGAAAGCCTAGAAAGGTCACTGTGTAAAGCTGTGAAGTTGAAGTCTGAATTGCCTTGGAGACTCCAAGACGTTGGAGATGCCAGAGCCATGGAACACCTGCAGAGGAGAGCTGCTAACAGGCAGTGGAACTAACCCAAGAGAAAGACTATGTTGGAGTCAACAGAGTTGAAGGAGTTGGAGATCTGAAAACATTTTGAAATCAGATGTGGAGATGCAGAGTTTGGCGATTGTCCAGCGGGTTTTTGGTCTTGCTTTGGTCCAGTATATCATCACTATGCTCCCTTCCCTATATTTTAGAATGGTAATGTGTATCCTGTGCCACTATATGTTGGAAATATGATATCTGCTTTTTATTTTGATTTTTATAAAAGATTACAGCTAGGAGATTGCATGAATCTCAGAAGAGACTTTGAACGTTAGACTTTTAAATATATTTAAGTCTGTTTTAGACTATGGGTATTTTTGAAATTGGAATGCATTCGTTTTTGCAATATGACATGGCTACAAGCCTATGGGGGCCAGTGAGAGGAATGTAGTAGTTTGTAAGAAAATGGCCCCTAAAAGAAGCAACACTATTAGAAGGTGTGGCCTTTTTGGAATAGGTGTGTTTTTATTGGAGAAAGTGTATCACTACAGAGGCAAGCATTGAGGTCTCATATAAGCTCAAGAAACACTCAGTGTTGGAGTCATTTCCTGCTGCCTGTCTGAGAGATTTAGGAATCTCAGCTCCTTATTCAGCAGCATGTCTATCTACACCCTGCCATATACAACCATGACAATGGACTGAAACTCTGAACTATAAGCAAGTCACACTATTAAATATTTTTCTTTGTAAGAGTTGTCATGGTCATTATTTCTCTTCACAACAATAGAAATCCTAATTAAGACAATAACTCATGGCATAAGAACAGACAGGAGGACCAATGGAACCGAATAGAAGACCTGGATATCAATCCACACATCTTCAAATGCCTGATCTTTGACAAGGAAGCAAAAAATATCAAATGCAAAAAAAAAGCATATTAAGCAAGTGGTGCTGGCATAACTAGATATCAACATGTAGAAGAATGAAAATAGACCCATATGTATCACCATGCACAAAACTCAAGTCCAAATGGAACAAAGATCTCAACATAAAGCCATCCACATTGAACCTTATAGAGGAGAAAGTGGGAAGTACACTCGAACACATTGGCAAAGGGAACCACTTCCTAAATATAACCC
>NC_022035.1:18502369-18506909 GCF_000317375.1 Microtus ochrogaster
ACCCTAACCACCCTAACATCTAATGTAATTGTGTTTGGAGAGAGAGTTTTTAGGGAAGCAACTGAGATTAAATTTGTGGTCCTACTGTGGTAGGACTTTGAGAAAGAGGGCACATTTCAGAGCTCTAGGTATTCCTCTATGTACCAAGAAAAAAAACACACAAGGAGATCTTGCCTTTTTTTCTACTTCCCATGCAGATTAGATCTATGTAGGTCTCTCTTAGGGTCCTCATTGTTGTCTAGGTTCTCTGGATACAGCAAGTAATTGGTAAAATTCAAGACAAGAATTGAGGCCTTGCCAGAAACCAAAGCCACCACCACCTTGTTCTTGGACTTCCATCCTCCTGAATTTTGAGAAAGGAAGTGTCTACAATTTAAGCCTCCAAGTATGTTATTTTAGCAGACTGTTATAGGCAACAATGGCCAAAATAAACAATATTCTGGGCTTTTTAAAAATAGAAATGAAACATTTAAAGGCAAAGCATTTAGGCATATTCCATTTCTTTTGCTATTGTAAAGAGAGCAGCAACAAACATGGATGTGCAAATTATCTGTGTGATAGGCTATCGTGTCCTTTGGGTGCATGCCCAGAAATGATAGAGCTTGGTCAAATGGTAGTTCTATTTTTAGTTTTCTGAGAAACCTCCACAATGATTTTCACAGTGGATACATTAGTTTCAGTCACACCAAGAGACCATGAGGGCTCACCATTCTCCATATCCTTACCAGTGTTTCTCATTGTTTGTGTTCCTGATGATAGTCATTTCAACTAAGGTGAAATGGAATTCCAAAGAAGATTTTATTTGTATTACGTGATGGCCAAGGATGGTATCACTTGAAAACATTTATTGGCTATTTGACACTGTTCAGTTGCTTAGCCAATTTTTTATTCAGTTGTATGTTTTCTTATGTTTATTTATTTATTGAGATAGGGCTTCACTATACAACACTGCATGGCTTGGAACTGTCTATGTAGATCAGGTTGATTTCAACTCACAAGAAGCCTCCTGCCTCTGCCACCCTCACACCTTCCCCCCCCATGTTTACAGTTCAAGATGGGAGCTTACAGCATCCTGCTTCAGCTGCCATGCCTGTCTGATGCCTCTGCCCTAGTTGTAGACCCTACCCCTCTCAAACAGTGCTTCTCAACCTTTCTAATGTTGTGACCCTTTAGTATAGTTTCTCATGGAATGCTGACCTCCAAACAAAAATGGTCACAGGGCTTGGCAACAATACTCAGCAGAAGCCACTTTGTAGTTGCTGGCACTAAATAGAGAAGTAGAATTCTCAGCTAGTTATTCAAGGAAGTAGTGCAGATATCTAGACACTCGCATAACACTGTGCCTACTGAGGAAACGGGACAATACTCTCCCAATTTGAACAAATAATCATAGGAGGTGTGGAGCCCCATAAACCTGAGACATTGGAATATGAGAATTAGCCAGGTGGATTTCGGCATACTGGGGCTTTTTAAACTGGCAGAGCAGCTGGGAGCCCAGCATCCTGTTGAAGTACTCTCTTATTCCATATACAAGCTCATCAACAGAATATTCCCTATTGTCAGTCTTTCCCTGTGATTTCACAAAAGTGATATACTCCGCGAGAATAGTATCTACATTCTTCTTAGCAGGGAGTTGGAATAACTGCTTATACTTGTTTATCAGTTCCCAGTCCTCAACAAGACATGACTTAAGTTCTTGAGGCAACTTCAATTCAACTATCAATCTCATCTTCCGTGCCTACAGAGACTGACCAGTGGTGACAGTCCCAGGCACATTCTGGTGAGGAGTCTGTGATACTGTCCTGGTGGTACCACTGCCAACTCTGTTTTCTGGTGTATTCTCTATGCTCTTTGGCACTGGCATGTTAGGCGCGGATCCTGAAGAATAGTGATGACCTTTCGCCACAAGATACCGGCTCTCTTCTCTGTTACTTTTCTCAACAGTGTAGCTGCTTTGGGAAGACTGACCTCTCTCCTCAGAATAAACTTTCTCAAAACAGCTGCCTTTATTTTCAATCTGACCTTTCTCAGCAGAGAGCTGTCTCTTTGCAGGGTATCTTTTCTTAACAAAGTGTCCCCTCTCCCCAGAGTGCACTTTCTCTGCAAAGCAGAATCTCCTGAAAGATAGACTTGTCTCTGTAGGACGGCTTTTTTTGGGGGGAGGGCAACTTTCCTCTGCAGATAGATGTTTCTCTGCATGTGGGCTTTTCTTTGGAGGTCTATGTCTTCCTGTTGGGTCATCTGTCCATGTAGAGGGTCCTCTCTCCACACAGTTACCCCTTTCCACTGAGAGACCTTCCTGTGCAGGGCAGCTTTTCTTCTGAGGCTGACCTCTCCCTGTAGGACGATGTTCACCTGAAGAGTGTCCTACCTCCTCAGAGTTACCCCTCTCAAATGTGTAACTCTCCTCTCCATGGTATCTGAGGCAAAGCCTCCCTGTGTGGTGATCTTTCCAGGAGAGGGTCCTCTCTTTACAGAATTACCATTCCTAGAAGAATGACCCTCCTCCGCAGGGGGAATTTTGATGGGATGACCTCTCCCTGCAGGGTGATCTTCACTTGCAGAGGGTCCTCTCTCCTCAGCGTTACCTCACTGGAACGAGCAACCCTCCTCTACAGGGTAACTCTTTCTGATGCGATGCCTCTCTGTGAAGCGATATTTCCCGGGAGAAGGTCCGTTGTTTGCTGAGTTACCCTTCTCAGATGAATTAATCTCCTCCGCAGGGGGAATTTTGATGGGATAACCTCTCCCTGCAGGGCGATCTTCACCTGCAGAGGTTACTCTCGATGTCAAGTTACCCATTTCCACTGAGTGACTCATGAGGGCAGCTTTTGATGGATTGACCGCCCCCATGCAGGATGATCTTTACTTACAGAGTGTCCTCTCTCCTCAGAGTTAACCCTGTTGAATGAGTAGCCCTCTTTTTCAGGGCACCTTTTTTCTGGGGTGACAGCTCCTTGTGCAGTGCTCTTTTCCAAGAGAGAGTTCTCTCTTTGCAGAGTTACCTTTCTTAAAGGAATGACCCTCCTCCGCAGGGGAGATTTTTCTGAGACTCCGCCTTCCCGTGTGGTGATCTTTCACAGGAGAGCGCCCTCTCTTTGAAGGGTTACCTTTCTTAGAAAAGTGACCCTCTTCTGCAGGGTGGCTTTTGATGGACTGACCTCTCCCTGCAGGGAGATCTTCACCTGCAGAGGGCCCTCTCTCCTCAGAGTCACCCCACTAGAATGAGTAACCCTCCTCTTCAGGGTACCTTTTTCTGAGGTGATGCCTCCCTGTGCGACGATCCTTCCTAGGAGAGGGTCCTCTCTTTGCAGAGTTGTCCTCCTTAGATAAATGACCCTCCTCTACGGGGTAGCTTTTGATGAGGCGACCTCCCATTGCAGAGCTAGTCTTCTCTGGTGAACGACCCTTCCCTGCCAGGTGACTTTTTTCAGCTGGCCAAACTGTCCCTATGGGGTGATTTTTCTCTGTAGAGTCCTCTCTTTACAGAGGGGCCTCTCTCTACCTGGTGATCTCTCTATGCAGAAATAAATTTCGTGACTGGGAGGTCTTTCTCTTCAGGGTGATGGTTCTCAATAGAGGGACCTCTCCCATCCAAGTAACTTTTCTCAGTAGATAGACTCTTCCTTGTAGAAAGTCCTTTCTTTGCAGGTTGACCTCTCATGATAGGGAGGCCTCTCTCACCATAGTGGCCTCTCTCAGTCAAACCACGTGCCTCTGTAGAATGACGTTTTTCTGAGACGAGTTTTCTTGATAAGGCGACCTCTCTCTGTAGGAAGATCTTGCTCAACAGAGAGACGCTTCTCAGTTGAATAACTTGTCTCAGAAAAGTGATGCCTTTTCCCAGAGAGGTGCTTATCAGCAGGGTACTTTCAGGCAAAGGAAAATTTCCCTATAGTATGACCTTTTTCAACAGAATGGTGTTTCTTGGCAGAGGAACTCTTCTCTGTAGCACGATGTTTTTCAGCTAACAAAAGCTTCTCAGCCAAGGTGCTCTTAACTGTAGAGCAGTGCTTCTCAGCAGTGGGTCTTTTATCTGTAACATAATACTTCTCAGGGGAAGGATTTTTCTCTCTTCTACAGGTTTTCTCATAGGAACGACCTCTTTCCACCGAGCGACTTTTTGTGGCAGGACAATTCTGTGGTCTTCTTGGAAGAGCTGGCTGAAGATTCCTCAGCTCATCTGATTTTTGTTCTGAGGACCGATTTCTCAACTTTCTGACCTGCCTGAAGCTTGGTGTCTGCTTCACAAAGTCATCTCCTTCCCTAAAATGTTGGTCACAAACATGAGGTCCTTTCTTTCTGGAACTCATTTAAGTAATACTAATGAATTCCCAGATTTTCTAGTATTATATGGGAAAATGAACTGGGCACACAACCCAGAAGTCTGTTGTCTGAATTAGCTGTACAACCAGGATCAAATCTCCCGATTGCTTACCAAATTTAGCTCTTTTTTTAGGATGATAGAGGAGCAGCAGCACTCTCCTTGTCCAACCGCCAGAACAAAGTGAGGTTTCTCTGGAAACTATCCGTACACAAA
>NC_022035.1:18509273-18517239 GCF_000317375.1 Microtus ochrogaster
TCATCCATTTCTTTAAGGGAATTTTTCATCTCCTGTTTAAGGGACTCTATCACTTTCATAAAGTCAATTTTTTCTACTTCTTGATTAAGGTGTTCAAGTCCTCCTGTTGTATGTTCGCTGGGTTCTGGTGTTTTTATGTTGTTTTTCAGATTGTTGCAGGAATTCTTGCATTGGCGCCTGCCCATCTATTCCTCTGAATGCTCCCCTATGGATCTTCTGGTACAGGATCAGGTCCCTTTGCTGGCCAGGGACCTCACAGCAAAAGGCCTACCTTGCTGCAGGCAGGGTATTGAAACAAAGGAACTCCCGCTGGCCTGGTTGCACTCACCACCTCATCCCAGCACCCAAACAGGCTGAGCTGGGGGATCTTATGGCCCCAAAGAGGGGAGGAAGAAGGGAGGGTTTTCCTGGGTGCAGGCTGGGGTGGTATAGGAAAAGAGAGGCAGTAGCGGGGGAGAATAGCCCCTGCAGGAAGAACGGCAAGTACAGGGGGTTGAGGAATGTCCGTGCTCCATCTCCTGGGCTGCTGCCACAGGTTAGGAACTCACTCACCCCTCTGATGGCTCTTCTGGTACAGGATCAGGTCCCCTTGCTGGCCAGGGACCTCACAGACAAAAGGCCTACCTTGCTGCAGGCAGGCTATTGAAACAAAGGAACTCCCACCAGCCTGGTTGCACTCACCACCTGGTCTCAGCCGAATGATCGACTTGATATGTTGTTAAGGTCAGATTTTAGAGTATTTTATTGGGAAATTTTATGTTTGTGTTTTTGTGAAGGAGATTGGGTCTGGAATTCTAAGTTTTGGTGTATTTTTTATGGTTTGATACAAATCAGACACTGGATCCATAAACAGAGTTGAGAAGTGTTCTTTCCTTTTTGTATTTTATAGACTAGTTTGGGAGTTATTAGTTTTAGAACACTTTAAAGGTTTGATAGTTTAGGCAGAGAAGTCATCTGGGCCTGGACATTTTGTTGGGAGATGTTTTTGTTGCCATTTGAATCACATGCTGGTTCTGGATCTTTTTATGGTATGCGGTTGTGGTGCTGGAGGGATGACTCCAGTTCAGACTACTTACCACTCTTACAGAAGACCCAGGTTCGGTTCCCAGTACCTGTGTCAGGTGGCTCACAACTGCCTGTAACTTAGGCTACAGGGAATTTCCTCTTCTGACCTTTGTACACACACACACACACACACACACACACACACACACACACTAACATTATACAAGATTTAAAGAAAAACAAATAGCATATTTGTCTCTTTTTGCATAAAAGAATTGGATCATTTCCAACATATTCATTTGGAAATTCATTCAATTCTTTTAGACTTTCACAATTAGTGGTATATAAGGTTTTGTTTTTTGATTTGTTATTGCGACATGGTTTCACTGTATGTTCCTGCCTGGAGCTCACTATATGAACCAAGAAGGCCTTGAACTCAGAAAACCACTAATCCCTGACTCCCCAGTCTTAGTATCAAAAGGGTATTCCAAAATGCCTAAGCTTTTACAGTATGTTTTTATAATTTTCTGAATTACATTGTTCTTTCATCTTGTTTGGGTCTTTTGTCTTTCTCTTTTGATTGTTTAATTTGGTTAATCGTGCCAGATATGGTGGTACATGCCTTTTGCCCCAGTGCTCAAGAAGCAGAGACATGTGGATTTCTATGAGTTTGAGGCCAACTTGGTCTATATAGTGAATTCCTGGCAAGCCAAGACTACCGAACAAGTCCTTATCTGAAAACAAACAAACAAACAAATTGTAAATTTATTTTATTTTTTCAGAAAACCAACTTTTCATTTCCTTCATTCTTTGTATTTTTATTAGTATTTCTACTTATCTTCTTAATTGGAGTTGTTTTAATTTATATTGTGACAATTTCATATGGTAAACAAGGTATCTTATCATTTCCAGCCCCAAAGCCTGTACAACTCTCCCTAAGCACTCGCAAGACATTCTCCTTCCCTGCTCCATGTTCTTTTCATTTGTTGTATAACCCACGAGATCCAATTAGTGCTGCCTGCTGACTGATCTTGTTGGCTTGGCCTTGTCCTGGTCACCATAGTAGCAATGAGTTCTAAAGTGCAAATAGTTATGTCCAGAGCACAGCTCGTTACCACTTTCTTCCCCACCTTTTTGCTCTTACGTTGTTTTGGTTCCCTCTTCAGTCACGCCATGTTCCTCGAGTGTTGCTGATGTAGATGTCCTATTTATCTCTCCTTACTTTAATTATTTCTTAGTTATTTCTTCCCAAATACTACTTTTGAGTTTGGCTTATTCTTGTTTTTACAAGACTCTAAGATACACCATTACTTTATTTAAGATCACTCTTAATTGTTTAATGTAGAGGATGATAACTCTTAACTTCCTATTAAGACTGCTTTCATTGTATCCTGTAGGTTAAGGTATGTTGTGCCTCCATTTTATTTCAACTCCATGAATATTTATTTCATTCTTGATTTCTTCAATGACCCATTCATTATTCAAAATTATGTTCTTTAGTCTTCATGACTATGTGTACTTTCTGTAGTTTTTCATCTGCTGTCAATTTCTAACTTTGTTACTTTGTGGTTACACAATATACAAGAAGTTATTTCAATGTTCAAATATTTCTTAAAACTTTGGCTCTTAAACACAATCTATTTTTTGCACAAAGTTCCATCCATGGGTTGCTGAAATGTATATATATTTCTGTATATCATATACAGTATATATATACTGAAGTATTTGAGTGGAACATGATGTCATTTGACTCTGTTATTTTTTTATTTTTATCATGATGATCTGTCTGTTAGTAAGACTGGGATATTTAAATCACGTAATATTAATGTGTTAGGGTTACTGTATAACTTTTTACCCAAAAGTTTATGAAAGTGAATGACACAAGGTTTGGTATGAATACATTTGGAATCCATAGTATCTTCTTTTTGTTTTTGTTTGAATGTGTGTGTGTGTGTGTGTGTGTAAGAGAGAGAGAGAGAGAGACAGACAGACAGACAGAGAAAGAGAGAGAGAGAGCATGTGGTGAATCATGAGTGTGGGTAGGTGTGATTGCCATGCATGTGAGTGCAGAAGCCAGCTTTTGACATCAGGATGTTTTTTTTTTACACACGTTATCACCTTATTTTTTGGAGACAAAGCACTCCTCACTGAACACAGAGCTTGCGGGTTCAGGTAGGCCAAATCTGTGTCTGCTTCCCAGTGCTGGGTTACAAATGCACATTGAAGTGCCTGGCTTTTAGGTGGATTCTGGGGATCCAAACTCACGTCTTCCTGTTTTCATACCAAGCAATTTAGCAACTGAAGCATCTACCCAGCGCCACTGCAAGGTACTCTTAATAGAAAATTCTGTGAATCAGTTTGAAATGAGCTTCATTCTCTCTCCTGATTTAGTTGGCCTTGAGGTCTGTTTTATCAGAAAGGACTTACTGACAACTGCTTGTCTCTTAATTACATTTACTGGAATACATACCATTTTCCATTCTTTCCACAAATATTGTATCTCACATTGTGAATTACATTCTTGGAGGCAACAAATACATGGATACTTTCCAAAATCAAATCTGCTGGCCTGTGTTTTATTACAAGGAACTTGAATTTATTTAAAATACAGAGTTATTACTTAAAGGTATATATTCTGTCATTTTGTTGATTTTGTGATGTTTGGTGGTTTCCTAAACCATATTGTTCTAATACAATATCACCCCATACCTCTTGAATGTGCTTATCATTTTTTTCAGCCCAACAAACTCCTTCTGGTACCCCTTGTAGAACTGGCTTTGTGGTCATAAATCCCTCAATTCTTTATAATTAAAAATTTTCCCCCTCATAAATTATAGTAGATAATTTTGCTGGGTATAGAAGTCTAGTACAACTGTGGTCATCCTGAACTTGAAATACGTCATTCCCAGTCTTTCTTGCTTTTAAAGCTTTTGTAAAGAAACCAACTGTTATAACTATAGACCTGTCTTTCTATTGTGACTTTGTGTTTTTCTCAGATCTCAATGCATTTTCTTTGTTATATATAGTTATTGTTTGAATTATAATATCATACAGAAATTTGTTTTATGATCCGCCCTATTTATGGTTGATGTGCCTCTTGCACAATAAAGGGCCTATCTTTCCCTAGATTTGGTTAATTTTCTGCTATTTGTATTAAAAATCTTTTTTTATTCTTTTGGCATGAAATTCTTCAAAGCTCATAATTGATACATTTATTAATTTGTAATATTCCATGAGGTCAGGAAATTACTAACGGGCCATGGAGTGGGACATCCAAAGGGGTAGCGATATCACGTACTGGTTGGTATAAAGGGAAGAAAGAAAATAACAGAACAGGAAGGGTTAAACTAGGCAGGGGAAGTGGAGGATAAGATAGAGAATGGAGTTTGAGGAGAGATAAGTAACACTAAGACATTTTGGAAAATACATATGGCAACCTGCTACTATAGATGCTTCACACATATATATTCACATATGTATTCACACACATATATGTATATATTTATGTATATGTGTGTATATATATATATATCACAAAAAGCTAAAATTGAATTACCCTATAACAGAGAATGTTTCTACTAAACACCAAAGATTAACGAATCAAAAGTCCAGTGTTGGTAATGGAATATAGTTTATGGAATTGTTGGCCAATGAGGTTCCACTAATCCCCAACCATTAAAAACTATGCCTATTGCTTTGCTTACCTTCCAGAACTTAACAGTAATACCATATTGCTAAAGCTATCACATGCCTGACTCATCGTAGACCATGCCATAATCAAGTTAGTGCAAACCTAGAAGCTTCGTCCCTACTGGCTATACTTTATCATGCTGGAAGGTGCTATGCCGGCCACTGAAGGACAGTATCACTCACTAATCATATTCAGCTAGAAGTCCTCTGAGCTATGACAATGACTGACCTGGAAAAATTTCAATAGTCTCATGAACATCATGGGAGCAAACAACCACTTTCTGATTAGATTTAAGTCCCACTCCACAGGATGAAACTTATTCATTATTGGATCAAGAAACTATGTATGACTAGATAGATCATAGACCATAGGGGGGAATCTACTGCTATTATGCTATAAAGTGGACATAGTATTGAACTGAATCGTAAATACTTATCATTATAACTGTAGATCTAGTCATTTCTCATACCTGACCTTGGGAACTTCTATTTTTAATAGATGGCGATTAACACAGTGATGCGTAACTGGCCAAAAGTCCAGAGAATAAGGGACTGTGGAATGCTCAGTCCAAAAAGGCACCAACATCTGCTATGAATTCTACATTTTATATCCTATATTGACTTTCATAGTTTGTTCAACTATTCCTATGCTCTTGAAGTTAATCCAGTTAATTGATATTCTCTTTGAACATATTTACAAACTTGTAAGAGTTTTCGACTCCTTATATGGACTTCGACTGAAGCCTCTCTCACTGAGAATCATTGCTCTGGGATTGACAGTGTTCAGAATTACGTTGTCTTGACTTTTCATGCAACTTGTATTTCTGTGTTGGAATTTGCATATCAAGAATTAGATCATTGCTGAAATTTTACTTAGGTCACCTTTATTCCCTGAGTTGAAGTGTTTGCAATGTCTGGGAGGGACTAGGTTGTAGTAGAATTGTGGGATACTTTCCTCTCTTAGACTGCTCCTTAAAACACCAGGTTCTGTCTCTGATCCTATCCTGAAAACAGAACATCTTTTCCAACAACAATCACCATCCAAAGTTAAACCCTCAATGAAAACAGCAAGAGTTTGCTACAATAAAATTACTCCATTTTTATTTTTAGTGACTATAAAATTGGGAATTGGCAATTCTTTTTAACCCAAAAGCTTAAAAACTGTTGTGCTCTTTCTTTCTGGCTTCCATTTTTTCCTCTCTTATTATTTATTTACTTATTGAATGAGTGTACAGAATAGTTGGTAGGGGAACATGTTGACAGAGATGGGGGATGGTGTGCAGAAAAAGACAGAGGCAGAGGTCCTCCTTCTCTGGCTTTTTCTCATGATTCAACAACAGGAAGCAGACCTAACAAAGAATCTCAGGAAAAAAAGTAACTCTCTAAAGTCAAAATTCCAGGACTAAAGTCAAGAAAACCAAAGCAAAAACCGAACCTTGATTTTATTGTACGCAGAAAAAGATGGAAAGAATTCATTGTTGAATAAATTTCCACATAGCTTTGAGATAATGCTTCAAAAATGTGAGAAGACTGTGGGTTCACCTTGGGCTTTAGATGCATACACATTACTGCTGAAGAAGTCAGGAGGTTATAGGTCAACATTCTTTCAGATATAAGTAATAGGAAAGAAAACAGAAATGGACTTATGGAGAAAAACAGGAAATATGTTGGCTTAAAATTAGAAAATCTTGACGGTGCTCTGTTTCCAGTGAATGCAGGATTTTGGTACAGCAATGGGATGGTGGAGTGGGTTTTTTTTCTGCCCTTTGTTCACTTTGTTGACTAGACTCTCACTTAAAGGTCAACAATTTAATTCTACCAGTCCATGTTGAGATTTCTGTGGGAGACAGATCACTTGGGGGTAACATCCTTAAAATATTATAGAAAGAGCATACCCTGAAGGACTGCTTGGGCCACAGCTTCACCTCTGAGGACATGAAGAAACGGGGTACTGGAAGCATATGGACCACACCTGAGTGTTCTGATCACTTGTAGTAAACTGCTGTGTGATTATCAGTGGAACGAAGGCCATGAGGGGAGAAATAGCCAAAAATGGTGGGACATGGAGATAGTACTTTCCTTTCCTCGTGCCTTTGAGAACTTTGAGAAGAACATTTCAGTGCGACTTGAAATTTAAATGATGCAGAGCAGATTCACCTGGCACTCAAGCATATGAAACACAAGACCATTAGAACTTGATTAATTAATCTTTTATGTGTTAAAAATAGAGCAATAGGAAAACCACTACCTGCTCACCTCTGAGATTTGAGATTGTACCTCAAAGCATACACTGTGGCATAAAAAGGAAGAAGATCAGCAATAGAGACTTTTCAGTTAAAGGAAAGGGACAGCCAGGGCTGGACTGTGAAAAATCATCATCAACCTTCACACTTCTTATCATCCTTAAGGCTACAAGGGAGCCTTTGTCTCCTATCTCCCTAGAGAAATGATGTCAAGACGCTGACTGTTTCTTAGAACAGACTATGACCAAAAATATCTTGAAGTGTTTACATACATAACCCAGATTTTCAAGGCAACCCTAGCCTTGGGGTAAGACTAATGTTGTGCCAAAGCCACAGAGAACCTTCGGCAGCACTCTTGTAATCAGTCTAAAGAAATGCAGTATTATTTAAATTTCTGGAGTACCATGTTTTCAAAGATCCCTTGGGGATGTCTCCGTTAAGCTCTGAGAATTCGATATCCTGGGCATTACATTGGTATAGCACAGCATTTTCTTTCTTTCTTCCTTTCTTCCTTTCTTCCTTTCTTTCTTTCTTTCTTTCTTTCTTTCTTTCTTTCCTTCCTTCCTTCCTTCCTTTCTTTCCTTCTTTCTTTTTCTTTCTTTCATTTTATTCGAGGCAGGGTTTATCAGTAGCTATGGAGCCAATTCTGAAATTCGCTCTGTAGATCAGGCTGACCTAGAACTCACAGAATTCTGCCTGCCTCTACCTCCTGAGTGCTGGGATTAAAGGCACGTGCCAACATCACCACCCAGCTAGATAGCATTTTAATATCAATGACATTGAGTCTATAAATTGTTTGGAGGCAAAATGACAGTTGAACAACTGGACGGACTTGGCAGATCTTCTCATCTTTTTTTGTCTTCTGAAACTTCTTTCATCAGTATTCACACCCATCAGCAACCTTACTTCTCTGTGTGCTCATTTCATATCTACTGGGAATGGGGTTGCTCTCAACAAATTCTTGCTCAGGTGTTTCACTGTTAATCTCTAAAATCGATGCGTAATTTGTACACTGATATTTTATTCAT
>NC_022035.1:18522591-18535629 GCF_000317375.1 Microtus ochrogaster
TCTATTGCTTTCATAAAGTCAATTTTTTTCCCACTTCTTCTGTGTTAGGGTGTTGAAGTCCTTCTGTTGTAAGATCATTGGGTTCTGGTGTCTTCATGTTGTTTTTCAGATTATTGGGTGAATTCTTGCCTTGGCGCCTGCCCATCTCCTCCTATCAATGCTATCTAATGGGTCTTTTAAAACCGGATCCTGTTTCCCTGCTGGCCAGGGGCTCCTCTTACAAAATGTCCTCACTCTGTTTCCTGGCTCCTGCTGGGGCCAAGATCCTTCTCACCCCTCAGAAGGGTCTTCAGGAATAGGACCCGGCTCCTGTTTTGCCAGGGACCTCGCCAACCAAAGGCCTACCTCTTTGATTTAATTGTAGTGGGTCAGTCTGCTCACGGTGTTGCGCGCCGGTCCCTGCAGCCTGTGTCTGCTGCCACGACAGTCCCCACCGCCTGTGGCCTGAGTCCTCTGCTGCTGCGCCGGTCCCCGCAGGTCCCCACCGACTGCGGAGGCCGTCCTCCATCCGCCTGCACTGTACGTCAGCCTGAGCCGTCAGTCCGCCTGCGCAGTCTGGGTCCGCCCTCCTGCACCGTCCCATTCATTCATTTATTATTTGAGCCATGATGTCATTCTGTAGCCCAGGTTAGACATAAACTCACAATTTTGGCCTCAAATTCATAGTAATATTCTTACTTCCATTTCCTGAGTCATGGCACTACAGAAATGAGCCACCACACCAGACTCAAGCACTGATATATTTGTAATTTTGTTTTGAAATAGGGTCTCACTATATTGACCAGGTTGGCCTCAAACTCACAAAAATCTACCTCCCGAGTACTGAAATCAAAGGTGTGCCTCATCACCACCCCAAAGTGATAACTGACTTTAAATCTTTCATCCCATACTGAATTTATGAGTTCTGACACTGGGCACAATCTTTAGGGGTTTAAAATCATGTATATAAAATCATGGCATATTTCTTATATGGATGTCTTTTATTGCTTACTGTTGCCTTCTTGCTCTGGCTAAGCAGACCAATATACTTCAAATGGTATATTGATTAGGGATGGTGAAAGTAAGCATCCTTGTCTTCTCCCCGAATGTGGGGCCGGGGCAGTGAATCAGTTTTTCTCTTATAAGTACTATGGAGGATCTAAGCTTCTATATAATCCTCATCATGTGATATACATTTCTCTATGTCTAATTTCTATAAAATTTTATAAAGATGAATTTTATTGTAAGTTTTTCTTCATTGAGATGAGATGAATTCATGATATTTATTTTTCCTGCCACTGGCCCAGCTTATTCTTCATTTGTTAAACAAAAATGCCATTCATGAGACAAATTTAGTTTGGTCAACACATATATTTTTCGTTGTTGGATTTGATTTGCTGGCGTTTGAGGATTTTTCATCTCTACTCACCACAAATAGTTATCTGTAGTTTCTAGGTGGTCTTTTGTTTTGTTTTGTGTGTCTGTGTTATTTTCTTTTTAAATCAGAATAATCCTAACATCATAGAATGAGTTTATAAAGTTTCCCTATCTTTTAATCCTGGGCAACAATGTCTGAGTATGTGTTAGATATTGAGGGGCTTAGTAAAATCCAGCTCTGAAATCATAAAGTCTTAGGTTGTTCTTCATATATACACACATACACATAATCAAAAATAATTTTTAAAAATTTCTTATTGGATAGAAGACCCTATGGTGGTTTGAATGAGTCCCCATATTCTCATATGTTTGAATACTTAGTTCCTAGTTGATGGGGCTATTTGGGAAAGATCGTGATGTGTGACCTTATTAGAGGAGGGGTGTCACAGGGCAGGCTTTGAAATTTGAAAGCCTTCAATCAACCTGAGAGTCCTCTTTGTATCCTCCTTAGGTTTTGAACTGTAAGCTCCCAGCTGCTGCTCCCACTTCCTGCTGCCTGCTGCCTGCTACCTCTGCTCTGCCATCATGAACTCTATCTCTCTGAAAGTCTCAGCTCGAAAATAACCACTTTCCGCTAGAAGTTGCTTTGGTCATTGTATCTTATCACAACAACAGAAAAGTAATACAGACTGAATCTATGAGATGAAATCCAAACTTGGCACTTTAGCAGGGTTAAAAATAACCTGGGATTAGGTTAAGTCATGGGTCCTAAGAGAAAACCTAATACTATTGTTCTGCTAAGTGGACACAGCATGAAAGCAATTCCTAATGACTTACTGCTGTACCCATAGATTAGTTTGTCACTTAACCTTCATTGAAGAAGCTCTCATTCTAGTAGATGACAATTAATACAGAATCTCCAAAATGGTCAATGTGAAACACTAAAAGACTGGAATATTCAGCCCTAAATGAGATATCTATATTATACCCCTTTGACCAAGAATCAGAGAACTTCTTATAAGAGAAGGAAAACATTGTGAAATTCAGAGGTGCTGAATAACTAAAAGAAACAATATTTGAGGCAGACAATAAGGCATGGAGATGAAGACAGCATTTCTAAAAGCTGCACAAGCTCAAGACAGACAAAAATCCCAGAGTAGAGGGGGAAAGGTGGGCATTAGGACATACTGGCATTTGATGGATGCTGGGACAGATATGGTCGGTTTTCTTTAAAGATGAGTTCCAGGTTAGGTGGAATACACTCTGGGATGGAACCTACAACCATGAATAGTTGCTCAAAACAAACTGGACTCATTTGAAAAAGAAGAAGAAATCTCAAAGTTAGCATGAGTGGGGAGGTTAAGGGTGTGGAAGGTGGATGTGGTAGAAGGTGAGGGAGGCTGGATATATATGACCAAAACACATCATATGGGATTCTCAAAGAAGGGCTGAGAATCCTTCAAAATACGTTTTATGAAATTATCAAAGAATTAATAAAATATTACTTTGAAGATAATATTCTTAAGTGAAACTGACTGTCTCTTTCACTATAATGGCATTTGATAAAGAATACAATGACTAGTTGCTAGAGTTTATTGTACCCACCTTCATTCTTCCTTAGGCACCTGCAATTTTAATAGCATTTGATTGCCCCATCATTTTAAAATGAAAATGATTTTTTACTCTTATTATGAAAAAGTTTTAATCTCATGAATCTCCTTAAAGAGTCTCATAAACTGTGAGAGGCCTGTCGACCATACCTACTCTAGGATCACTTTGAAAAGAATTATCAAAGAATGACTAAATAACCAGATGACAGATGGATAAAGCTATATACATTGTATTATAGGGTAAGAACAAACAAAACATGCATATGTAAAAGATTATAATCATATATTTAAGCCCTTTGAGATACATCTTCTACAGGAAGTCCTGACAAGTACACTTATTATTTGTCCTCTGAGAGACTGGAAAGCAAGGTAATATTCAATCTGAGACTCATACTTGAAATGAAAGATGGGAATTAACTAATTTCATCTTTTAGAAGCCCCGTGAACATAAACTTCAAAAATGAATGCTATGGGAAAAGAACAACCTCTAATTTGCTAAATGAAGGCAGCAACTCAACATCAACTTATTTAAAAATGGTGACTGAATCCTTTGGGTGAAGAACTAAGGTTCATAGCATCCCACGTGTCAAGAGAATGTCATGATTGGCATATTAATTTGCTTTCTATTTTGAAGGGAAACCCAAGGACAAACAGGAAGAGATCAGGAAGCATCTTCTAAATTCCCCTTCAATAAAGACGAACTTTCTAAATCACCGGACTCAACAGGGTTGGGATTCAGCACTCATGTGTTCACTGTCCTTCTCCATTATGAAGGTGTATCTATTTCATTGATTGTTTGTCCATCAGAGCAGAATCCAATCTATCTCATTGACAGACTGTGCCTCTCACAATATGCCTGATTAGTTTGCTGAGAGATGTTTGTCAATTTATTTAGAGTTGATCTACAGATTCCCTCATAGAATTATAACAGTAAGTTGAAAGTGACCTTTGTAGTCTTCTCCACTTGCCTACTTAGTAGAGGAATTTCCTCAGCAGCATGTGTTATGGTTTGAATATGGAGTGACCCTAAAGGCTTATTGTTATAAGTTTGGTTCTTAATACAGCATATTCATAGTTGAGGATTTGAAGTAGGTGGACCATGAGACTCTTGACACCATCAGTGAATGAGCACATTTAATGGGTTCATAGTTAGTTGGCATTATTGAGAGGTGATGGGAAATTTTCTAGGTGGGGTCATGTTGAAGGAAGTTGACCAATTGGATCATGTTATTGAGGACTTTATTATATCCTGAAGTGCTTTTCTGTCCCTTTTTTATGCTTTATGGTGCTCTGAAGTAAGCAGCTTCCTCTGCCACACACTCCAGCTACCATAACATTCTGTTTCACTATAGGCACATACCAATGAACTAAACCTGATGTGGGAGTCCCCTCTGTGTGCTGTGATTACCAATAATTAATAAAGAAACTGTCTTGGCCTGTTTATAGGGCAGAACTTAGGTAGGCAGGGAAAACTGGACTGAATGCTGAGAGAAAGAAGGGCAGAGAGAGAGAGATGCCATAAAGCCACTGCCAGAGATAGATGTGCTGAAACTTTGCTGGTAGGTCACAGCCTTATGGTGATATACAAATTAATAAAAATGGGTTAAATTAGTATGAGTTATCCAATAAGATGCTAGAGCTAATGGGCCAAAGAATGATTTAATTATTATAGTTTCTTTGTGGTTATTTTTGGTTCTGGGCAGCCAGGACAAACAAGCAGCCTCCTCCAACATAAGCCATCTGAAACCATGATCCAAACCCAATAGTTCCTCTGTTGACTTCATTCTGTCAGTCGTAGCATGTTAACCAATACAATCTCCATATCTTCATGCCTCAGGATCATATGACTGGCATTCCAATCTCATTTCTGTTGCTGTGATAAAATACCCTAACAGTCCATCATTGTGGGGAACTCAAGGCAGGAATGCCAAATGGTTAATCACGTGATATCACAGTCAAGAGCAAAAGTATATTCTTGAATGCTCAAGTTCAGCATAATTCCTCCATCCTTAAACAGTTCAGGGCCTAGGATATAGTTCTTCCAGTGGTAGGTCTCCCTCATCAAGTTAACTTATTAAGATACACACACACACACACACACACACACACACACACAGAGCCACGCTCTAAGGTCAATCCAATGAGAACAGTCCCTTGCTGAGACTATGGTCCCTGGTGATTTTAGGTTGTGTCACAAGTTAACAATGACAGATAACCTTCACAGATATGCCTGGTAGCAGATGACTCACTAACTTAAGAAAAAGGTCAGTTCTTTTTTTTTTGTCAGTTCTTTTTTTATTGAAAAAATTTCCGCCTCCTCCCTGTCTCCCATTTCCCTGCCCCTTCTCCCACTCCTCTCCCCCTCCCCCCACTTCTCTCCCCCTCCCTCTTCAGTCCAAAGATCAGTCACTGTTCCCTGCCCTGTGGGAAGTCCAAGGTCCTCCCCCCTCCATCCAGGTCTAGGAAGGTGAACATCCAAACAGGCTAGGCTCCCACAAAGCCAGTTCATGCAGTAGGCTCTGCTTTATTTCTTTAGTATGCTTTCTTCTTTTCTTAACTCTCATCCTTCTTTTCTTTACTTCTAAGACTCAAAAACTTACCCTCACTCTTGGTTACAATTGTGATACTCTAAATCTTCACCAAACAAGTTTACTTTTGTTTATTCTCGAAATTTTATTTTAATTACAATATTTCCCCTTTCCCTTTCCTCTTTCCAAACCCTCTCTTACACCCCTCCCCACTCTCCTTCAAATTCATGCTCTTTTTCCTTCAATTGTCATTGCATGATACATTTTTACAGACAGATATTGCCAAATATAACGTGTGTAATGTAATATATACATATGTCTCTGTGTGTGTGTTTACTTGTATATATGTTTCCAGGGATGATGATTTGGTACTGAACAATCAATTGTTATGCTATTTCCCAGCATGAGCCATGTCTCCATTCTCAGCTTTACTCAGTTGTATAGGGTTGAGGCCTGGTGGGCAGAATGGCATGTTTGTAGATGTCCTAATGACTGCTCATGCTTGGGCAATCTTGCTGATGAGACTTTACATGTATAACTTCTAATGTTACTAGAAGATGCATTCTCACACCAAAGTCCCAGATCCTCTGGCTCGTACAATCTTTCCTTCCCTTCTTCTGTAATGTTTCCTTAGCCTTAGGCATGGGAAGGTTTTGTAGAGTTGTGGATCCCAGTTGAAATGAATACATCTACAAAGCAAGCCCACTTTTTATTTTTATTTGTGTATATTCTTGGGGTTTATACATATACAATTTCTTTCAAGTATATCAGGTATATTGCTTTCTACTACACATAGCCAGTAACATTGGGATTTGTGTAATTATTCTATTCTCATCCCTCATCCCATAGTCAAATTTTTCACTGGAAAACTGGTCACTGATTCCTCTAGTAATTCCTCTAACAGATTGTCTTGAAGAGTTGGTGGTAATGGGAACTGAAAATAAAAGAAACACCTGCACATAAGTGAATGGCTACTTAACAGCTATGATCCCTGTGGTGGTTCACACGAGATGTTCCCCATAGTCTTGGCATTTGAATACTTTATCCTCAGTTGGTGGAACTGTTTGGTCAGTTTGAAAGGTATGGCCATGCTGGAGGAAGCATGTCACTGGGGATGGGCTTTGATGTTTCAAAGCCTCATGACATTCCCAATCCACTCTCCTTCCTGCTAGTGGCTTAAGATTGGAACATTCTACATGCTGCACCATTTGTCATGCCTGCTGACTGCTATGCTTCCCCACTACAATTGTGATGGACTCTTATTTATTAAATCCAAATAAATCCTTCTTTCTATTTATTTTCTTGGGTGGGAGGGTTGAAATAAGGTATAGCGCTGGTTGTCCTTGAACTCACAGAGATGTTCCTGCCTCTACTTCCAGAGTGCTGGTGGGATTAATGGCATGCCCCACCACTCCTGGGAAACCCTTCCTTCCATAAATTGCCTTTCTTACAGTGTTTTTTTTATCACAGTGACAGTAAAGTACCTGAGACAACCACACTTCCCATTTTATACCGGAGTCATTTTATTCAGCTATATGTCACCTACTTCTTAGTCACACAAAGTGATCAAGGAACGTGGACTTGTTATCAACATTATGAGTGGGCCTTGGTTATCCTAGTCAATTAAAGCAGTCAAAAGCAAACCGGTGGCTGGTTGAAACATGATAATTAAGCTAATAAATACATGTTATATACCTAGAAACCATTAATTATACTATGCTGGGCCTGGAACTTTGACCTAATAAGATAAAGTGAACATGGTTTTAATTTTATGTTAATAAGATATTCCTATTATTGGATATAAACAAGGAAGAATAAATTCTCGGTGTTTTGGGACACACACCTTCCATAAGGTGAGCCAAACCAATAATACCATGGTACATACATATAAGAGAACTGAGATAAGAGAAATGCAGAGAAGCAGAATTGGAGACTTGCGTATAACATATCTGGAGTCCACACTATATTTCAAACTTCTAGGCATGCTTATTTAAAACTACAATTTAAATTTGCTTTCTAGCATTAATTTTTTTCTTGAAATCAAAGATATATGGATACAGTCATCCAGCCCCTCCACAAAATCTCTGACATTCATGCAGCATTGTAGGGTATTTTACTTTACTAGATTGAGGCAAGTGGACTTGGAATTAAGATAAGATGGGGCCTTTGTTTATACAGTTGGAATTCCTATAGCTCTAGTTTGCTCAGATACAATATTATGTAAGAAATGAGCCTTTCTTGACAATAATGTTATTCCAAGTCAGTGAAGCTTGTGAGAAGCCAGCAGGTAGGCATGTGTGTTAATTTTGGAAGTGAGGTAAACTGGGGTTAAGCAAATTGCTTAGGTTCATTCAGCTCTTATGTGGCAGAGGCAAGATGCAATCCTTAAAGTTCTTTCAGTTCTTTGATCTTGTCATATACTGTAGTTTGTACTTATTCACCCTAATTTCTCCTTATGTGGCTCATAATTCAGTATTCTTTCCATGACATTATTTTGTAGATAATTCTGTTCTAGACAGTTCCTAGTTACTCTTATTTTACCACAGTGCTCCTTTATAGTTATTGAAAGCATGTACTATGGAACACACACACATATTTATACACACATGTTTATAGATGTATATCTTATATGCATACATATTGACGTATATGTATATGTGTATACTGTTAAACTCCCTAGAACATGGTGTGAATCAAGCATAAGGTTAACAGTGGTCTGTTATGGAATGCTTGACTACTTTATCATTGGTTTTGTTTAGCCAGTTCAGGATATGCGGATAATGAAAGGCACTCCGAACTCAGTCAGAACAATTTACTTTGAATTCCATACACACATTTTCATCCTTTTATTGTCATAAGTGGAAGCAGACTTCTCTTTAAGTTTTGCTTCGGGCTGGTCTTGCAGTACCTATATACCATGTATCATTAATTTTAAGACCAAAGGAGAAAGAATATTACAGTAAGAACAGGAATCTTAAACAAACTTAGTCTTTGCCATTAAGATGAAAGGACACAGCCATGAGTTGGATTTCCCCCTGACAAAGCAGTAAATGCTAAGTGTTAGATGATGTTTTCCCTCCAAGTCATGAGATTATGGAGGGAAAATTTGTTCAGTATTAACACTGAAGGGCATACCTTTTAAAAAATAAATCTTTGTTTTTAGTAGAAATTATTAGTAGCAGACATTTGTGTGAGTGAGTATGGGTATTTCCACGACACAGGATGTGTATACAAGCCAGAAGACAGCATCAATTCTCTTCTCTATTTTTTTATAGCTTCTAGGGGTCAAACTCAAGTCATCAGATTTGCCAGACAGGCACCTTTATTGGCTGAGCCATCTCACCTATGCTTGCAAAAGAAAAAAAAAATTCTTTTTTTCCTCATGTTTCTAGTGGCAGCCCCATTAGGTGGAGTACAAAACCAGATTTAAGTTGAGGGGGGTGACTATGGATATTGTTTCTGAGATGAAAGTGAAAGCAAAAAAATTGTTATCTGGGTTAGCACTAGATTCTAAAAATCAAAAGGAAGAGTGAACAAAATCCTTCTGAGAAAGCAGCAGCCCAAAAGCAAGTTATGGGTCAAGCTGTTACCTCCAGACTTTCAATGCTACCTTAGATATACAAGCATTAACTACATCACTTTTGACCACAGTTTCTATAAAAAGTTTTTATACACAAGTATTTTGCTCAGGAATTTGCATGTACAAACAGATGGCTCATTGAATTCTGTAGAAAGAATCTATCTCTATACTCAGTAAGGGCAATTCATGTTGCTGAGAGACCAAAACAGCATGTAGATATACAGAAATGCATTGATGGCTTAGAAGGGAAACTATGACTACGTCTTTGTGCTCATACAGTAAGTCATTAATCCAGAATTTTAGCTTAATAAAATAATAATTACTGTTGTAATTACTAATGTCCATGTGGCAGGCACTGGATAACTGTATACACCATATCATTTAAATTTCATAGCAATCCTATGAAGTAGTTGCGATAAGAATCAAGAGGAGTCCCACTGAGAACCATTATCAGTGACGTAGCAGAAGCCAGAGGCCTTGAGCCAGACCAATGACTCCTGGCAATGACCATTTGCAAGTAAAGATACGTGGCCTAATGGGCAACCTGTGTGACTCAACAGGTCACACTACACCTTCCACGAGGAAATTCTTCTCTCTGTCTCTGTCTGTCTGTCTCTCTCTCATTTGCTTGTTTCTTTATTGGTGTTGGTTTTTTCTTTTAAATTTGGTATTTTTGGGGAGGAGGAGGGAGGCTGCAAGGACAGAGGGAGGATATGAGGGGACAGGGAGGAGAGACGTGAAATCCACAAAGAATCAGCAAAATATTTTTGGAAAAAGAATCAAAGATGGAACAAAATTAAGGGAGAATCATGATGACTCAAAGCATGGAATTCAAGGTTATAAAGATAAGGCCACTATTTAAGAGGATCCAAAGAATGGAAAACATCCACAGCAGATCCAATCAGGCATCAAAACTTGCTGGAGTTATTCCTACTGTATTAAAATTTTCTTTTATCTCTTAATTTCATAAGCTTCTTTTCATTCATGACACTATTTAATTATCTTAAGTGTGTGTGTGTGTGTGTGTGTGTGTGTGTGGATATGTTATGGTGTAAGTGTGGAGTCATTTATATCATTCAACCATAAAGACCCAGAGAAGCAAAGTCAGGTCATCAGGTTTGATGGCAAGCTCCTTTATTGGCTGAGCGGTCCCACTGACCCTTGGGATCCATTTTTGCTTGAGAAACTTTTATGTAACTCTAGTTATATAGATAAAAGTATGGAACTCAAACATTTACAGATAATAAATCATTGAAATTAATGCAAACTATAGCATGGTTACATAAAAACTTACCTTTTATAAAAGATTAAAACAAATTTGCATGCTAATGAGATGAATATGCTTGCTTATGTTTACATAAAGAAGGTGATCCTGGGTGAATATTTGATACTACAGAATGTAGAGCATCTTTATAATATTTTTATTGTTGGTTAACATTTTGATTTTATAATCAACAATATTGAGAATGTCGTGTCACATAAATATGATATGGGATTCCCCTCTGTATGCTATGACATACATTTTATTTACATTTACAATTTATTACCACTGATTAATAAAGAAGCTGCTTTGGACTATGGCAGGGCAGAATATAGCTAGGCAGAAAAAACTAAGCTGAATATAGAGAGAAAAAAGACATAGTCATAGATACGTCATGTACCTGCCCAAGAAACAAGATATGAAGTAACAAATGTATAGTACAATTTAAAAAAAAAATGTGAGGTAACAAACCATGAGCCTTGTGGTAAAATATAAAATAACAGAAATCGGTTGATTTAAGATGTAAAAGCTAGCTAGGAATATGCCTGAGCTGTTGGCCAGTATTGTAATTAATATAGTTTTGTGTGACTATAATTAACATAGTTTTGTGTGATTATTCAGGTCTTGGTGACTGAGAAATGAAAATGTGGTATCTATTTACATAAATATAAAGTACAAAATTGCCAAAATATGTTAAGGTAGAACTATTTGAAAAACATGGAAGTCTGCCATAATGTAAAGTAAAAATTCACTTAATTCTTTTTATAAAACTCAAAAGTAACAACTAATAGGGTCATTTATTTCCTTGACTCTTTGATTTTTGAGGTTTTATATATTCTGAATATTAATCCTCCCTTCACATATATACCTGGCAATGATTCTTTGCCATCTGCTGCCTTTCTTCTTTACTAGATTTCTTAACTGTACGAGCTTTTAAATTATATAAGGCCAAGGTCTGAGTTGTCAATTGTTGGCCTTAAATCCTTGATTAATGGGGACCTGTTCAGAAAGTCATTTTCTATACCTATGTCTAGTAGGGTACATCCTTTTTTCTACAATTTTACTGTTTCAGGTTTCAAATTGATGTCTTCAATTCACTTGAATTTAATTTTTGTGTAGGGCAATAGAAAGGGGTCGACTATGATTCTGCATGTGGCACCTAGGTTTGATAGTACCATTTGTTAAAGATGATGTCTTATCTCCAGTGTGTTTTCTATCTTTTTGTCAAATATTAGGTGGTGACTTTATTTACAAGTATACATTTTTGGGTCTTCTGTTTTATTCCACTGGTCAGTCTACTTGTCTGTTTTTGACAGAACGTCCTTGACATAAGAAATAGAAATGGATAAGAAATGCCTCAAAAAGTGTTCATTATTAATAATAATTATGAAAATTTCAATTAAAACTACTTTGAGATTTCATCTCACCAAGACAGAATGACTACGATAAAAAAAATCAACTGACAATAAATGCTGGAAGGTTGTGGGGAAACAGGAATTTTCTGACACTACTATGAGTATCCAAATTGGTGCAGCCAGATTGGAATTCTCCATAGAGAATCTTATAAAAGCTTAAAATCAATCTGACATTTGACCCAGCTATGCTGCTAACCATTTCTTAGCATATGCCAAAAAGATTCAACATCTGACTCCACAGACACCTGCTTAGTAACATTTATTGCCATCATATCCACAACAGCTATGCAGTAGAAACAGCCCAATTGTTCTTCAACAGATGAATGGATAATGAAAATATGGTACATATACACAGTGGAATACTATTCAGCTGTAAAGAGAAAACAAAATCATGAAATTTATAGGTAAATTGTGGAACTAGAAAATATTATAATGAATGGGGTAGCCTAGAGTGTGAAAGACAAATGTCGCCTGTTCTCTCTCACTTGTGGTTCCTGGCTCCCAACATTAAGATGTGAGTATACAACAAGGAATAACTGTAGAAATCAGGAATAGATAATAGGACTATGGGGGGTATGGGGTGGGAATAGAAGGGCATAGTGATATGAAGCAAAAAAAAATGGGAAAATGGGATGGAGTCATGAACTAGGGAAGGGAGGGAGATCAATACAGAAGGATAATCAGGAAAGAGGAACAAAAAACATCAAGATTGTTTGATAATACCCAAAGGAATCATTTTATATGTACCTAAAATTATACACAGTAACTATAAATATATAAATAATATATGTTAAGATACCTGGACTAACAATATTCTCCACAATAACCACAGGCTAACAAAAACTCCAGTACCAGGCATGAGAAATCTTTCAAATAGTTGGTCAGGGTAGCCAAGTGATTTCAGAAACAATATATGTTACCAATGTTGTCATTGGTTGTATCTAAGAAATCACATGGCTGAGACTTACTGGCTAAAGTGCCATCCAGCTCTGTCAGGGCTACATGGCATCTCTCCAATTCTGCCCTTCTTTCTCCCAGCACTCAGTTTAGTTTTCCCTGCCTAACTAAGTTTTGCCCTGCGACAGATCCAAAGCAGATTCTTTATTCATTAATGGTAATCACAGCATACAGAGGGAAATCCCATATCACCTCTCCTTTTCTGTTTAAATAAAAAAGAAGACTTTAAATTTAACATAGGAAAAATTATATATAACAAAACAGGTATCAAGTAAAAATTATAAGTACAATATTTATATCTACTTTATCTTTTATCATTTTTATAAGGAAA
>NC_022035.1:18537229-18541282 GCF_000317375.1 Microtus ochrogaster
CTGTACTCTGTCTCTTTAAAAACTTCACCTTTTTAAAAACCATTTACTTGCTTTTATAACTGTCTATATTCTTTTTCTTCTCTCTCCCAAGTCAAGGTACATTTATCCAACACTGTGACCCATTTAGAGGTCTTTTATATCTGAATCTGTCCTATTGTGTATCTTTAATTATTTACTGTCCAGGAGTGCTTCTTAAAATGCTAAACACTTCTTAGAAACTTAAGTGGTGCCATTGCTAGGGGAAATATGGTACTGCCTGCTATAGGTCCAAAGCAGTTTCTTTATTGATTAATGGTAATCACAGCTTACAGAGGGAAATTCCACATCAATCTCTTATCCATATATCTACAAATACTTGATGCTACCAAAGAAATCTCTTTTTATAACAAAGAGGCCATGAAATAAAACCACAACTGGGCTCAATAAAGAGATCAATGGATTGTGGGGAGCTGAGTCACAATAGGTATATCTACATCTGAGCTCCTGCATCTATGACCTAGGGAATATTATGGAAGGGGAACCAAAAAGATTGTAAAAGCCAGAAGTACAAGGAAGTCTTCTGTGAAACAGTATTTCCTGAAAATGTCTGCATAAACAAGACCAGAGCAATGACAATATCAGTGGAAATGCTAACATGGAAAGAGGGAGAAAAAGAACTACAGGCACTTCAGTGCTGAGAGAAGGAGAATTAGTCTCCCCAGGAATGAACTCTTATGAAGAGTGAACAGTGAAACAATATACTCACCAACAACAAAATGAACTCAGCAGGTGGTATGTATATATGTATATATATACACATTGTGCATACACATAAACATTTTTCTATGTGTCTGCAAAACTAATAAAGAAAAGGAGACTATTAACTTGACAGTAGAAAGACATGAAAGGGTTTGATGGACAGCAGTTGGAGAGGCTAGAGGTAGGAAAGGAAGGAAAAAATGTCATTCTATTCCAATTAAAACCACATTTAAAAATTTAAAAGCATTAACTACAAGAGAAAGTTTGAAAATTAAACATTGCAACATACGCCAAAGATTAACTTTTTGATACTGCATGCTGAGAAAAAATGGTAGGAAAATACTGTATTTTTAGTAAATAAACCATTATGTTTATTTAAGAGCCAAAACTTCCATGTTCAATGAACTTGCAGTCCAAATCATAGGGCCATATTGGATCTGAGTAAAGGTGTTTCAGGTGGCATTTACAACATTGCATGGTATGTTAACACTTCCAGTTAAAGTGAATGTTTTGTTTAGAACCAAGGTTGCCTTAAATTGCCCAACACAGCAAGGGCAAGAATTTCTGGAAACACCTCAAATTCGTTTCACATTTGATTTTGAATTAATTTTTAGCTGTTGCATATTCACAAACTGTTAGAAGTTTGGAGGAAGACCCCACATTCAGGTATGTAATGGCATATGGAGCCAGGGCCTAGAGCCTGAGAAGCTATGCTTTAGTAACCCTTGTACTGCTTCCATTTTCTCCCTTTCAGAGTGACAGTGTCTGATGCAGCATGCCATTAGCATTTGGAAGAATGCCTCCAACTTTATGCATATGAGCAGAAAGGATTGGAAGCAATTGACAAGGGCACAGTAAACATAGCAGCTCATGAAGGCTCTTGCTTTGGTGCTCAGTTGCCTTGAGCTGTTTGACATAATCTGCTTTGTAAAAACCTTGAACATTCCCCAAATTCTTGAGAAGTCATTTGTTTTTATTTATTTATTTGACTCTTTGACAATTTCATACATATGCATAATACATTGTTGTTATCCCCCCCATCCTGTTCTTATCCTGCTCTTGCTGAAATACTCTGAGAATTCTTGCTCATCTACATCTATTCAATGGGACTGCTGTGAACACTTCAATTTTATGAGATGTCTAGGTAAGATAACTTCAAGGTCAAAGGAATAAAGATAAAGTCCGTAAATATTCACAGTCATATTGTATAGTTAGAGGAAGATCTTGAACAAATTAAGATGTTTTCCCAAAAAATGACAGATTTTTTAGTTTAAAAATTGTATCAACCAGAAAGCTAAACTAAGCTGATTTAGTCTCAATAAGAATAATAGTGCAGACCTCTAGGGCTTCGGGTCAAGACCATACCATCTGTCTAAGTTAGGGTTTCTACTTCTGTGAAGACATACCATGACCACAGCAACTCTTAGAAGGAAAGCATTTAATTGGGGTGGCCCACTCTCAGTTTCAGAGGGTAAGTCTATTATCATCATGGTGGAGGGCATGGCACTGTGCAGGCTGATATGGTGCTGGCTACATCTTGATCAGAAAGCAACAGTTGTCTGTGACACTGAGTGAAGTATAAGCAAAAGAAATTTCAAAACCTAAGCCCACAATGACACATTTCTTTCAACAAGGTCACACCTACTTCAACAAGTCTACTCCTCCTAATAGTGTCACTCCCTATGAGCTTATGGGAGCCAATTACATTCAAACTACTGCACCATCTATATAAGGAAAAGTGATCTTTGCAAAGCTTTCAAGTTATGCTACTCAGTCCTAGTTGAGATTGGGCAAAAGACATAAAGGTCTTCTGATCTGCATGTTATTGGAGTCACCACATCATACATGTGCGTAGACATAGTAACTACTTTACTTTGTGTACAACGAATATTTAATATACTAACTTCCTATGAATAGAGGAGGTATCAGGCACTTACATGAATAGGTGACCCAGATGACCAGAGCAACTGTTTGTTGCATTATTATCCATCATCTCATCAAGCAATGATAAACATGGAATTTAGGCTTACAAATTCAAAGCTGTCAATCAGAAGCAAATGTGGTTGTCTGTGCAGTGAGAATGAACCCAGAGCCTAATTAATATACTAGCCACTCAAGTACTCGACTACTGATCTAAACCTCCAGCCTCCAGAATCAACTTCCTTTCCTGATTAATGACATCACACCTTTGAAGAAGGATTCAGATCAGAAATGAATCACTCTTTTGAATTGTTCTTATCTTTATTATAAAGTTGATTTCAGATAGCAATACTTTGTATAGTTAGTCACATGAAAAGTGTTCTCATCCCAACAAAATAGTATCTATAGAAGTATTTTTTTCTACATTGGACAAGAAATGCCTTGTTCAGTTATACTATGAACATATTTTTGTTTCATATAGTTACAAGGAAGAGTGAGGTTTCATGATTGAAAGATGGTGCTGCTCTTTAATAAACTCTAAAATATCCTTTGACTATAAACTACAAAACTGCAAATAAGATATAAAACTCTTGAAAATAGTTCAAACACATAACTTCAAATGATACCTACTCAAATTATTTTCTCAGTAATAAAATATTATAATATTAAAGATGACAAAAGAACCAACATTTTATACACATACCTCCCTCGAAAGCATCAAAAAAAGAAATGATTTTCACGTAATAAAGAAATATGTTCATGAAATTGTGTTATTGTTGCCAAGCAAGCAATAGCTTCTCTTGACATTGATGCCAAATACTCCAATAGAAAAAAAAAACAACTAAAAGGAGAGAGTGTCATGTTGCGGGAGGTCCTCCCGCTCCTCCAGCCTATAGCTGCTGAGATACCAGCCAATTGGGGCATGGTCTCTCTCCCTTTAAAAAAGCAGCGACTTCCCTCTCCGCTCTCTCACTTCCTGCTCCACTGGCTACTAGACTCCCTTCCTGGTTGCGCAGAGGGCCATGATCTGTAAGTTTTTTCCCCTTTAAATAAATACCACCCTATTAATCATAATTCCAAACTGGTGTGGCATTGCTTGTGACTTACGTCTCCAGTTGGCACCCAACGTTTGGTGTTAGAACCTCTCCCTACCCCACTTGGCTGCTGGCCGCGAGTTTGGATGGGCGCCAGCCTCTGTTCCTCAGCCGCGGCCTGTGCCTGGCGGCTGCAGAGGCACCAGCACAGCGGTCGTGTTGGCGGCAGCCTTGTTGGCCTGTGTCTTGTGTGTGGAGCTAGCAGCTTAATACTTCCAGTCCCCATGCACCCTATCATCTGCCTTCCCACGTGGATTTAAACTCCACAGGCCTGCGTAGCCTCTGCCCGCGTGGTTTGCTC
>NC_022035.1:18549223-18559057 GCF_000317375.1 Microtus ochrogaster
CCCTTTAAATAAATACCACCCTATTAATCATAATTCCAAACTGGTGTGGCATTGCTTGTGACTTACGTCTCCAGTGTCATATTTACCAAAATTCTACCACCAGTCTATTTATAATACAAAAAGAGTTGTAAAAAGTCAATTTCTTTTTTGTAGGTTAGACAAAAAACTCAAACATACAAAGTGGACTGATATCATGACTCACAGTGTTTTAAATTGTTTTATTTGACAATAATGAAACTGAAGTAACAAAATGATGTAAAAATTATCACTAAAATTGACCAGTGCATATTGTGAGGAACATTGCTAGATGATCATCATGTAAGGGACTAACTCTCTGACATTGTTTTCCAAAACTTAGTGCAATTTCCCTAAACATTTGAAGAATTTGTGTGATCAATAAATACATTTAATTTTCCAATAATATCCACCAGTGAAGTATGTGACACCTCAAAATTAAAATTTATTAAAAATCTGGAAGGACTTTGGGGAGGCAAGAATATGATGAAAGTATATTCAAATTTGAAAATTGTTTTAAATAATAAAATATTTTAAAAATAAAGACAGAAGAAGTGGATCAGTGATAATATGCTTAAGGTTCTGAGTTATCATTAGCATGGCCAAAAAGGGAGAAAGAAAGCAAGGAAAGAAGGAAGAAATAAGGAAGAAAAGGAGAGAAGGAAGAGGGAGGGGGAGAAGCTGGAACTGTAAAAGGAAGGAGGTGGGAAGGAAAGAAGGAAAGATGGAATAAAGGAAGGAGGAAGGAAATGTTATTACAGACCAAGTAATATGATGCTATATCAAATATCATATAATCTGGTGACCATGTCTATTAAAAGGAAGATGTTGGAGCAAATGAGCTTTCAGATTTTCACATGACACTCAGTTTGATGAAGACAGATGTTTGCAACTGTTTATCTACCATGGAGAACTTATTTTCTAATAGCTGAAATTTAAAATTCACTGTTTTTATTGTATTAAATGATTCATAAGCATTTATTAATATAATTTGTCTTGAATGACTATGCTTTTGTAAATAAATGTTATACAAATGAAAATTTTTATCTGAAAAATGAGCATCCCTTTCAAATTTACATCAAACCTATACTGTTTGTGCAAAATGTTGCCTTAAGTGCTTCCCTTTGGTAAAGTAGATGAGGGAACTGAATACAATAGCACACAGGTAAATTGTGCTGATAACATTATTATACTTGCTTGTGTTTGAGTTTATTAGTGATAGATAGATGATGGATAGATAGGAAGTAGATGGCAGAAAAATACATGTATGGACTGGTGATAAGAAAGTATTATGAACAAAAATTTAACTAATTCATTTCTATTTGCTGGTGGTCCATCAAAAATGTGACATTAAGGAAAAATAAAAAGAGCATAGTGGGTTGGCCACATGGTTCAGTGGGTAAAGGCAGTTGCCACCAAGCCTCACAACATTAATTTGATACCTAAATCCAAAGGGATAGAAAGAGAAAATCAACTCCATAAATTGTCCTCTGGCCTCCCCATTGCTGCCAGAGAACACACCCTCAAATAAACAAATTAATGCAAAGTTTGATTTTTTTAAAAAAGGAAAAAAGAAAAGAAAAAAGAACTTGACACTGGGACTATGGCATATGGTAGAGCAATTCCCATCATGCTTGAGGCAATGGGTACCAGCCTCAATAAGGCAGAAACAAAAAATCGTGCTGTAGATCAGTTGGCAAAGTGCTTGACTACCATGTATGAAGCCCTGGGTTCAATAACCACCACCTCATGAAACCAGGCATGTTGGCACATCTCCACAAACTCAGGAAAGTAGAAACAGAAGGATAAAAAGTTCAAGATCGCCATCAGTTACATAGTGGTTTCCAGGTCAGTCTGGGATACATGAAACACTATCTAAAAAAATGTAACATAGGTTTACATGGCAACACAGTCTTATAAGCCAACTGAAGTCAAGACAATTGGGTGACTGGGGCCTAAGCAAAACACTCAAGTGACTGATGCAGGCCAATGGCCAGTTTGAGGCCATTCCAGGTTATACAATGAATCCAAGGCTACTTTGAACAATAAGCTAAGACCATGTCTCAAGAAATCAAGCAATAGAAACATAGTTCAGTGGTAGAGCATTTACCTAAAATATACAAGACCCTGAGTTCAATCATCAGCACTATAAATGGAGGAGGAAGAAGAGAAGAGAAGGAGGAAGAGGAGAAAAAGACTGTTAGATTATAGAGAAATGATGAATCAATATGCAGGAGGCTAAAACACTAAGATGAAGTAAAGTTACACAGAGACTCAGACTGGAATAGTGTAGAATGAGTTGGAGATGAGGGAAGGATAGCTTTCAAGTTGGCTAGACAGAAGGAATTGCAAAAAAGGTTTGTTAGTTAGGTTCCTATTGCTGTGATACATGATCAAAAGGTTCACTGGGATTATATACCTTGAGTCACAGTCCACTTAGGGAAGCCAAGGCAGGAACTCAAGGCAGAAGCCTGGAGGCAGGAACCAAATGGAACCAAACAAAAATAATGACAACCATTATTTTTTTATTTTTTTATTTTATTTTTTTAAATTTATTTATTTATTAAGGATTTCTGCCTCCTCCCCGCCCCTGCCTCCCATTTCCCCCCCCCTCCCCCCGATCAAGTCCCCCTCCCTCATCAGCTCAAAGAGCAATCAGGGTTCCCTGACCTGTGGGAAGTCCAAGGACCGCCCACCTCCATCCAGGTCTACTAAGGTGAGCATCCAAACTGCCTAGGCTCCCACAAAGCCAGTACGTGCAGTAAGATAAAAAAAAAAAAGGGTCATCTCTGCAACAGACAGGAAACTTCCCTAAGGCAAGTGTTCATTGTATTCATCCTTGTATCTCTAACATCTGTGCCTCCTGTTTGTGTAAATGAAAATAAATGGAATTAAAGAGGCTAACATTCTAAAAAAAAATGATGACAACCAACCAAGACAAATTTAGATATGAATTTGAACAGTTTTAAAAATTTTTTCTTAAAGATTATAATTACAGCATTTCTCCCTTCCTTTTCTTCCTTCTAGACTTCCCCATATACCCCTCCTTCCTCTCTTTCATATTCATGGCCTCTTCTTTTTTTGTTTTTAGAGACAGGGTTTCTCTGTGTAATAGTCCTAACTGTCTTGAAACTTACTTTTTAGATCAGGGTGGCCTCAAACTCCCTGAGATCTGCCTGCCTGTCTGGGGATTAAAGGCATGTGCCAACACCACCTGACTCATACCCTCTCTTTTCATTAGTTTTTATTGCATGCATACATGTATATATGCATAAGCATATATATTCCTAGATATAACCTTCTCTGTCTGTATAATGTTACCTGTATATATGTCTTTAAGGCTGACCATTTGATAGTGGATCGGTGTACTCTTCCCTGGGGAAGACGGTTTCTCCTGCTCTCAGGATTCTTTAATTCTCTGTGTAGCGCTGAGTCCTCATGGTTTTTTTTTTTTTGGAATTTGGACAGCTTTTAATATCAAGACTTTGAAGAGATCTAATACTATTTAGGCCAAAGTGAGTAGAGCCATTTATTGGTATAGGAAGTTTTGAAATGAAGTGTGGATGTACTTAAGTGGGAAGAGACCCAAATGTGGTATGTTTCTTTTCAACATGCTGACATTGGAAATGCTGAATTAGGCCTAGAAATCGCCACTTAAGCAGTATCCTTTCTTGGGGGGGAGTAGAGGTTTCATAAATTCAATGGTCACACTGAAAGATTAGCATGACTCCAGCATCAATACATTTTCTTCCTCTATCAGAAGAAGACAAGCATCAGTCACTGCTACTATCTTAGTTCACCAAGGATTGGTCGCACAGCAATGTTACTATGCAACTGTAGTCATAGAGATTCTCTAGAAGATTGACATATAGGAAGTTATATTAGACACGTGAGAGTCAAGATGACAAATGGGATTTCTCTGAATGAAAGTACACAAGCGCATAGAGACTAGGCAGAAAAGTGGTAAGGGATAGATAAATGATTGATAGAACAGACAGACAGACAAACGATAGACTGAAAGTCTACAAGTGTTAGTTAGCTAATATAATTTTTGAAGGTGGTGAAACAATTCAGTATCTGTTGTCAACATGGCTCACACTAATGGTAACTATTATGCACTTGGATTGTGGGTAATGTAACTGAAAGGCTGAAATTCAAATCTGACTTTTCATTAATTTGAATCTAATCACGTGTGGCTGATGGCTAACATATTAGAGAATATACTTACCTATATAGTGATGTATCTAGCATCTTAAACCACACCTGATTTACTCTCCTCTATCCCCTTCCTTAAGAGGGCATTCGTTAAAACTCTGGGGTCCCTGGAATTCTGGCAAGTGAGTTAGAAAACCATGCATGTTTAAAGCCACATAGTGCTGGACTGTACAAACTGGTTTCCATTCAGTACTTGACAGTCCTGAGGAGCAGCACTGAATCACTAGAACTCACATAGAAACAGGCCTGGGGTGTCTGCTTGTAATAACAGTACTAGGGAATGGACACAGGAGACTCTTTGGGGCTTGCCTGCCGGCCAGTTTATCTGAACAAACAAGTGCCAGGTTCAGTGACAGATATTGTTTCAAAAAAAAGTAGAGAGTGAAAGACACCTGACCTCTGGACTCGGCGCCCACACATGAACACACATATCCACAGAAAGAGATACAAAGGATCACGTAATCATCTTTATGATTTAGTTTGCCCTTCATGCTTTCAATGTACTCACCACCTTCCAAATCACTACCAACATCAAGAGCCTTCATACATTTTTAAAGATGTATTTTTTACATATATGACTGTTTTGTCTGCATGTATGTAAGTGTACTACATGTGTGATTGGTACCCATGGAGGCCAATAATACCCCTGGGACTAGAATTACCAAGGGTTGTGAGCCACTATGTGGGTGCTGGGAATTGAACCTAGGCCCTATTGAAGAACAGCAATGCTGTTAACCTCTGAGCCATCTCTCCATCCCCAGGCATTCGCAAATTGATATTTAATTTATCTAAACCGACTTTTCATTAATTACACTTCTCGGATAATGGAACAATTTTTTTCCCACGGCCAAGGTATTCAAACAACTGGAGACTGTTTACTTTCACTTCTAACCTGGCCCTCCAGGACCTGTCCTGTCTGTAGAAACAGATGTCTCCACCAGAGAGAAGTTTTAGCAATCTTTTTGTAAGAGTGTCTCTAGAGACTTTGGCCTCTGTGTATATCTTTAAGCTCCTTCCAGCTGTAATCAACCACCTGGTTACCCTGGGTGTCAGAGAGAATTGTTGGTTTTGAAGATTGGAGGAACCATGTCTAGGGGCCTCATCACTGGGGACCATGAAATTAGAAGACAGCATCTTGGAAAACGTCCAGATAACTTGCAAGTCCTGCCAATGCCAGATGTGATAGTCTCCATGTTTGGGAATCCCACAGCTGCTTTTATTCTGTTCAGGGTACTTTGCTTTCGGTAGACCACCAGCTGTCCTACGTACTCCAACTCAGGTTACAACAGCACAGTTCACTTTAGCCCAGGGAAACTGATCCTCCTTTGCAACTCCATAACAAATTCCTGAAGAGATGACCTCAATCATAAACCATCTCTGTTAAAGAAGACTCACAGGGGCTACTCGGAACAAAGCTGTAAACATCTTCCATCGCGTCTGTAAACGGGTAACCTGAGGAGAGACTTTGCATAGCCGATATCTGGGATTTGGGTTCCCAGTGTGTAACTAGAGGCTTAGACATCTACCTAGGGTTATTTGGAGGGCAGTCAGTCACTTCAGGCAGCTAAGCAGCAGATGTGATCTCTGTGACAGCTGCCTATAAAGTGCACAGTGTGCACAACACAAACTCAATACGTGTGCTGAATGCTTCTCTTTGTTCTCCGTAAGTCTTAAAATTTTCCCATGCTATCTTGGACTTCCTGCGCACTAATAACTGGCAGTTCTTACAACAGTCCTTCAGAGATGGTCGTAGTTCTGTAAAGATTTTCAGTTCAGCACTGCACACATAGAAACACTGTGTATCCTTTCTGGGCATAGCAAAGTTTGCATGTGGTTTGACTGGTAAGGTCTTTTTTATGGGTAAGTCCCTTAAACAGAGGAACTTGTGAGGCATTGCTACTAGTCCATGAGGCATACAGAGAATTGGTGTGATTTGAGAATAGATTCGCCTTTTGGGTTGACAGGATGGCTCAGTAGGCAAATCCACTTGCTACCAAGCCCGATGTTTTAAGTTTTCAATCCCCCAGACACATATGGTGAAGGAGAGAGCTGAATCTCAGAAGCTGTCCTCATACCTCTAAACGTACACTGTGAAATATAAACGTGTGTGTACGCATGAGTGCATACACACAGTAAATGAATGGAAGAAATGTGATGAAAAATTTAGATTTCTTTCTTCATATATCGAAAATAGCTGTTCTCTTGAGCATTGTGGTACTCAGCCCCAAAGCACCTGTTTTAAAATTGAAGACTCAGAGATGATAGTGCCTGCTGTATATGAGGTCCATTGTTATTTGGGGTGCAACTGCTGCCATAGTCTGGCACATAGAACACACTCCCTATAAATGAGAACATGATATACTGGCTATGACCTGAAGCACATTTGTGAACATAACTCGGCAATGGTTATACATGTGATCTGATGAGCAACCTCTGCTTATTGTGGGATCGTTGACTTGAAAAGAGCATGGCTTGAGATAGTCTTTGCCATTGGCAGAAATCTCGAGACAGGTGGCTCAATAGTAAGAGTTTAGAAAGAAGTTGTTCCCCACGATCATATTACTTCAGTGTTTTTAGGTGAGGCAAATGGAAATGAGGCATGATTCCTACATTTGGGGGTACAAGATAAACTATGTATATAATGTAGATGTTAATAGCTTTAGACAATATTAAGTGGGAATAAGTAAGGATTTGGAAGCATTCAGAAAACAATAGTCCCCCACTTGATTTAAGACAAGCAATTTCGGGGTTGTTTGTTGAAACAGCATCTTATTGTAGAGCCTGCACTATCTTACACCGCTCAATACTTCTGCCTCATTCTCCTGAGTACTGCTATTATAGGCCTGAGTCTCCAAGCCTGGACAATATGAAGATATTTATATACTGGTGGGGTGACGTGAAACTTAGTATTTGGTAACATTTGGAGCATCTTGTGCCTATAGTGACAATAGAGGGACTGCTTGCTTCAGTGACTTCAGTGAAACCAAGGTAGAGATAGGCTACATGACCATGAAGCCAATCATGGAGAGGACACTTCATAAGCATAGGCAGGCAGCTAAGTTTCATGGAACAATTCTCATGATGACATTTTGCTTCATCTGCTTCTAATTGGAATTTCCTTCAATTTGCTTGTCTGTCATCTTTTCAGGTTAACAAAATCCTGATAACCTAACTAGCTACCTCTTCTGATGTTCCTTACCTAGGCTACTGAAGGCTTCGTGAGAGAAGTAGCAAAAACCTTTTCATCAGTGAACATTCTTTTTTTTTCCTTTTGGTTTTTTGAGACAGGCTTCTCTATAGCTTTGGAGCCTATCCTAGAACTCACTCTGTAGACCATGCTGGCCTCAAACTCACAGATCCGCCTGCCTTTGCCTCCAGAGGGCTGGGATTAAAAGCGTGCACCAGTGAACACTCCTTGCAGCAATCCAAACTATTGAGTACCAGGCAAACATGTTGGCCATTCAGAAAACATTGCAATGCCTATCCCTTGCCTCAGTTTAAACCTTAGCATGTGGGACACACTCTTGATGCTCCCCTATTTAAATTTCATTGTCACTTGACATAATCTAGATTACCCTAGCAAGAACAGGTCAATGAAGGATTTTCTAGAATAGGCCAGTCTAATCTAGACAATTAGGATGGTCTTGTTATGTTCATTGATATGAAGAGACCAGCCTAACAGTCAACAGCAAAATTCCTTGGGCATGGCTCTCAGACTGTATTAAAGAGGTGAAAGTGAGTTTAGCATGTGCATGCATGTGTTCCTTCCCTCTCTTCTCTTGCCCATGGCTGAGAGGTGACTATCTGCTTTAAATCCCTGCCACATGGACTTCCCTGTAAGATGCTATAAGAAGCTGAAAGAAAACCCTTGTCTCTTAAGTTCTTTTACTCAGGCCATTATATTACAGCAACAGATAATAAACTAATACACTCCACAGTACCCAAAATCCACCTAAGTGGATAATTTCTTTACCACACAGTTAGAAAAGGCACAAAAAAAACCTGATGAAGACAAATAAGAGGGACTGAAAAGGGTTGATCAAGAAAGACAACAGCCATTTATGAAAAGAACAGATTTGAGAGACTAGATGGTGCTTCCCATACAAGCTTGAGGACCTGTGGTCAATCCCTAGAACCAACATTGGCGTTTTGTTTGTTTAAATTGAGCATGCAGGGGTGCACTTGTAATTCCAGCACTGGATGGGTAATGACAGGGAGGTCCCTGGACAGCCACAATAGCCTAGTAAGGAAGCTCCGGGTGTACAGGAGGAGAGGATATGGAGGAGAGGAAAAGAGAGATGGGGAGGAAGAGAAAGACTGAATGATTACTTTTAGAGAAAGAGGGTTTGACAGAGCAGGCAGAAAAACTCGTTTTCAGGTTGTCAAGGAGTGTGCTCTCAGAAGGCTTTGGGGGCTACTTAGCCAAGACAACAATGGAAGGAAATTACACAATGTATATGGGACCTTACAGAGATAAACAGTAACAGTACTGACCAAAGCCCTGAACAAGAGCAGAAATGGTAAGTTCATAAATGTGGATGAGGAGCGGGAGCCAAAATGACCAGAAGGGTTGTTGAAGGACAGCAAGGAAGAGAAAGAAGGCAAGGACCCAGAAGGGAAGGAATAAAATCAGTTATCTTTTCCATGAAACTTAATGTAGTAGAAATTTAATATATTTGCAGAAACAATGTTAAGAAACTTTTATTAATATGTATGATATGTAAAATACTTCAAAACAAGAAATTATAAGAATAAAGAATAATGTATAGAATAATAATTCTAAAATGATGAAGTATTTTTCAAAAAAAAACTCTTTCTCATGAAATAAAATTACCTTAACATGGTATTTGAAGATGTACTTTACACTGGTTCACAGAGGGTCATGTGTCTGTGAAACAAGATCTGAGGAGGAATTCCTAGACTGTGATCACATAAACTCGATCAGATATACTAATTCCATTCTTCATTATGTGATGAGTACAAAAAAGGTTTAATTCACATGCAGATAAATGTGCCACTTATGCCATGTGTGCTTTATATCGTGGCCACGTACAGTAATACTTTCTCTGTGAGTTCTTGTGGTTTTAAGTAGTGAAATTTTCCAAAGTGTTTATATTCGGCCATTAGTCAAAATAAACACTACCATATACTGGTCCCCACAAAGGGCTTATATCACTATTTTAAGCTCAATTGTACATTTGCACAAGTGCTTACAGCAGGGCTTACCTTGCCATTTTAATATCAAAGCAAAAGAAGGCTGCTGCACTAACCTGGTTTGATCCTGAAGACGGGCATTTAACCAAATTATATGATGCCAATATTTGATTATTTTTGGTAAGTTGTCAAGCCTGCCGTTAGTCTTAGTATTCATAATGAACAAATTAGTGGTTGAAACTTTGACAAAATGAGGTATAATTTTATTTTTGCATATATGGTATATTACGTGGAAATGATTTTGCCAGGTTTTAAGCAAATGGCTAACCCATACACACTTCTGTGAAAATGTGAGTTCAACGAGGTATGATGCCATAAAAATACATCTTTAACTTTTTGCCTGGGTTTTCTTGCTGCCATTTCATTTTATTTTATTTATTTATTTATTTA
>NC_022035.1:18559157-18575911 GCF_000317375.1 Microtus ochrogaster
TGTGTGTGTGTGTGTGTGTGTGTGTGTGTGTGTATAGGTGCCTGTGGAGGCCAAAAGAGGGTTTCAGATCTCCTGAAGCTGGAGTTATAGGTGGTTTGAGCTGCCTTGTGTAGATGTTAGGAACCAAATTAAAACTTTGATCCTGTTCAATAATATTAAGTATTCCTAACCCCTGAGACATCTCTCTAGTCCTGCCATTATAGAAAGCATCTACAGCAGCCAGATGGTGGTACATGCCTTTAATTCCAGAACTCAGGAGGCAGAGGCAGGTAGATCTCTAAATTCAAGGCCAGCCTGGTGTAAAGAGTGAATTCCAGGACAGCCAATACTGCAGAGAGAAACCTTGTCTAAAAAAAATTGAAAAAAGAAAAATAAAGAAACAAAAGAAACAATCTACTATGATAAACTAAGTCTATATTTCCAAATCAGTGAGTCAATTAGATAAAAATAGAAATAGTAAAAATGGTACAGAACAAATTACACATCTGATGGATTGGAGGAAAACGCAATCCTTACTGTTCTGTAACCTGTCTTCAACTGACAATCATGCCTGTACATCATCCATCCCCATATAGAGGGAAACAAAATTTGTTTAATCAAAACGAGTACATAAAGACACTATTTATTTAGAAGTTCTGGGGTAATTCTTTAATAAATTTGGATATATATGATTCTAGGAACCCCTACCAATAAAACAAACAAAAACAAAAAAGTAGAGCTAAGCCATTCAAGCTTGCTTGATTTCACAATAGTTGATTCAGGGAGCTTTGAGAGTTCTATTTAGGTATAGAAAATTTTTATGAACTGCAATAAATAAATGTTGCATGCATATAATGGTATACTACTGTTTAGTCACAGAAAATAATAAAATTACTGCTATGTACTATAAACAATGAACCTTGAAAACCCTATGGTAAGGATAGATGCAAGCTGCCAAGGGTCACATTTTATAGGAATATTTATGTGAAGTGTGCACAAAATAAGCAAATGTACAGAAACAGAAATGAGATTAGTGCTGGCTTGGAGCTGAGGAGTAACAGGATCATATACAGGTGTTTATTAAATTGTACAGTGTTTCTTTCTGATATGATGATAATGTATCCAAATTGACTGTAGAAGCTGCAGGGCTCTGAAAATGCAAAACAAACAAACAAAACAAAACACAAAAAAACTACTGAATTTGTACAGATTTAAAGGGTGAGTCATATAGGGTATGAACTGCTTCTCTGTTGTTAACCTCTTTAATTTGCCTAGTTGTAGCAATGTTGCCCAGATTACTCTAAGACACTGGAGAATATACTGTGAAATGGAGGAAAAGATCCTAAGAGCTACAGAGTCCTTTGTATCTGGGTTCACATGTCTTCTTAGTGACTAATAAATAGTGCAGTCTTAGAAAACTGATTTTTCCCATGTGAAATAAGAATGGCACATTGGCTCCTGAAGCTTGTTCTAAGAATATGGATATTTCAACGTAGAGCCTAACCTAGCAGTGTGCTTGCCACACACACAGTTATCTAGACAATGCTTGCTCCCTTCCCCGCTTCACATCTCCTGCAGAATTTCTCTTCTGCTCACATTTCATTCTTGTGAGCAGGGGTCAAAATGTCATTTCATCCAATCCCTCCTTGGGAGATGACTGCGTTAGCATCAAGCAAAGCACACCGAAGCTTTAGGTTGGAATAACAACTACAGAAAACTTTGCTGTGAAAGTCATTAAAACTTGTCTGTGAGCAGGAAAGACACAAAAGGAGATGAAAAATTAGGGCCGGAGGACAGCAGTAGAGGAATACACCTCATTCATAACAGAAGCATTTTGCAGTTGGCAACACCCCCATAAATGACTAATCTCCAAAAAGAAATTTGATTCCTTCAACTAGAAGGAGAAGAAGTTGAACGCTGGCAGCTGTGGTGATAAATCTTCCTATCAGTTGTGGTTATGAAGCTGGAAAATCTTGAGCTAACTGTACTGGTGAATCATGCACATTTATTTCTATGTATTTAAATATCTTTTTCCTTTATTTATATCGAGTTGGTTTGTAATAAAGCTGCCATTAAACTCTAATGTCAGAAAGCCACTGATGAGAACTCATTTTTTTAGTATCCATAATAATAGCACAGATGCCACTTCATGACATGTAGTTTGCCTTTCTCTGCACAAATATTAAAATAATATTTCTACTTGAAGTGCTTAAGATATTATTGCCTTCATCCCAGCCACATAAAACTAAATTAAGGAGAGTACTTTTTGATTATATGTAGAAAATTTTAAAAATTGTTATTTGTCCAAAATGTCTGGTTTATAGATAGACCTCACATATATAATTAAGTTCAAGAGAATCCACAGCTCAAGCCCAGTGATGGAAAATCTTGTGGTGATTTAAAAATATATAAGTTTAGTCTCTAGATATGTTTCTACTTTCACACACGAAAGTACATGTCCCTGCTCTACAACTGAGTTGTTTAATACAAAGAGGAATTGGAGTTGGGACAAGAGTGTGGGGCAGAATCACGGTGGCAGGAGAGGAGAAAGTTGCTATGTTTAGCTAACAAAAGGAATGCTCACTTTCATCTTGGGTACTCAGTGAGAATTTCCAAGAATTCTTACATTAGCCGTGGCTGCAGAACTTAGATCTAATCTAGAAGAAACTTTTTGCTTCTGGAAAGTTGTTCATTCATCCATTCTTGATAAGTGTGTAGCTCAATCTTTCAATAGTACCATGATGAGTTGAATTAAGAACTGTATTCAAGTTTGGCATGGTGGCACAGTCTTTGTGCCCCAGACCTTGGGAGGCAGTGGCAGGTAGATGTCTGTGAGCTTGAGGTTGGAATGGTTTACATAACAAGTTCCAGGCCAGCTAGGGCTACATGGTTAGGCACTGTCTAACAAAAATAATTGTTTTCAAACTATCAGTATTTAAGTATAATTGACAAAAAATATATTTGAAGTATTATGGCCCAATGGTTTTATGTACATTCTGAAATAATTGCAATAGCAAAGCTAACTGATAGATGCATTGCACTTTTCACTCCAGTAATACTATTTAGGTATATTCTCTAGACATACAAAATATAATACAGTATTTTTTTTTAGAAAAAGCTTTTTATAACCCAAGCTTGCTTCAAATTTGCTGTCGAGCTGAGATGATCTTGAATTCTTGATCCTTGGATCTTCAACTTCCAAGTACTAAAATGGTAACCGGTGGAAGACATCTTGATGGAGGAGGGTCATCTTTCTATCTGTTGTTTCATTGGTTAAGTAATAAAGAAACTGCTTGGCCTCTGATAGGACAGAAAATTAGGTAGGCAGAGTAGACAGAACAGAATGCTGGGAGAAAGAAGCTCAGTCAGGAGTCACCATGATTCTCCCACTCCAGACAGACTCAGGTTAAGATCTTCCCTGGTAAGCCACCTCGTGGGCTACACAGATTATTAGAAATGGGTTAGATCAATATGTAAGAGCTAGCCAATAAGAGGCTGGAACTAATGGGCCAGGCAGTGTTTAAAAGAATACAGTTTCTGTGTAATTATTTCGGGTATAAAGCTAGCCGTACTGGTGGCCAGGTGCCAGGAACATAGCCCGCCCCTCATATCACAACAACATCTCACCCAACAACTATCATACCATACTCTAGACTTCTAGGAATTCCTCATCCCACAAAGCCACAACTGCAGACTTTGGACTATCTCCTCATTTTCTTCATCCCCCAGTCCTTAGACATTACAGCTCCACTCACTCCTATGAATTCAGAGTCTGTAGATTCCATATATAATGAAATCACTCAGCATATGTCATGAGTTAGTTCAGTTAGTATAATGCCCCCCAGGGTCATCCATATTGTCACAAATAGCATGTTTTTCTTCTTCCTAAAGGTGGTGGCATTCTACTGTGTGTCTATGTATATGTACAATTTTTAGAACTAATTTGTGGGCTTATGGACACTTTGGTTTAATTTTGTATGTCTTTATTTTTAAATTGTATACGTATGTCCGTTTCGCCTGAATATGGGTATGTGTACAATTTACATGTTTTGTGCCAGCAGAAATCAAAAGAGGGCATTAGCTTCCCTCAACTGGAGTTACAGATGATTATGAGCCTCCATGTGAGCTCGCAAAACTGAAGCCAGGTCTACTCATCCAACAAGGACTCTTAACCACTCAGCCTCTCTCCAACTTCCTAATTTCACATATTGACTATTGTGAATATTGTTGAAATGAATATTGAGTATAGTTACCTCTTGGATATACTTTCCACTTGGATACATACCCACAAGTGGCATTGATGGGTCATATAGATGTTGGCTGTTTTGTTTTTAATTTATGTGTGTATATATGTAGCTTCCATACTATTTTCTGTAATGGTCATTCCAATTTACATTCCTATCAATAGATGAATTGAGCACAAGAATTTTCCTATTTCTCTGCAGGCATGTGAGCACTTTTCCTTCTGTAGTTGCTATTAAAACTGTAGTGAGGCAACATTTCATTGCAGCATTGATTCAGTCTTCCTGGTGATTTGTGACATTCAGTATTTTTTTCATATACTGCTTACCCTTTCTAAGACTTCTGACAAATGCCTATGCAAGTTATTTGCCTAATTTTAAAATGAAGTCATTTGTTTATTTGTTGGTGAATTGTGCTGCTCGTATATTTTGATGTTATGTTTTTAGCAGGTATATGATTTACACATATTTTCTTCCTTTTTTGCAATTTTTTTCTTGTAAAGCCAAGAACAGTGTGGCTCAGGTTAGCAATCTAGGGTTCCTCTAGGGTAAAATTGGAGGTGAAAACAGGAAACTCCCCCCAGAATCTCACAGGTCATCTAGCCTGGTATATACAGCTTAAATAACACAGAGATATGATCTCAGACAATTTGAAAGGCAAGAAACCAACAGTTCACATACATGCTATACCACAAATGACTAGAATTACAAATTCAAACACATAAACAATACATACACATGCACATATGATGTGTTGAATTTGTATATGCACACACACACACACATACATTCATTGCCAATACTAATTGAGCTTTGCTATACATTTACTTCTATGGTTTTTACCATCAGATCTTATGTTTACACCATTAATCCACTTTGAGTTGATTTTTTTTGCTTCATTTATTTTCTTAAGATTTTATATGTATATGAGTGTTTTGTTACATGTATGCATGTGTAGGCCTGGTGCCTAAAAAGTCCAGAGAAAGGTGTCTGATTCTCTGCAACTGGAGTTACAGAATGTTGTGAACTGCCATGTTAGTGCTGGGAATAGGACCTAGTTCCTTTACAGGAGCACCAAGTGCTCTTAATGACTGATCTATCTCTTCAATATCTTGAGTTGTTTTTTTATAGGTCCAGACCCTCCACAAGCAAAAAATTAATGATACTTTAGTATAATTTAAAGTATAAATAGTATCACCACAGTTACATGGTAAGTATATGGTGCAGTGGTCTATCAATTTCATTCTACTGTGAGTTTAAACTCATTTTCTTCCAACACCATTTATAGTTAAGATGCTGTCATTTTTTCACTGTGTGTCCTTGGCACCGCTGTGAAAAATCAGTTGACTACAAATGTGTGAGTAGTTTCTAAAGCTTTTCTGTGTTAGTAATCTGTCTGTTTGCAGTTATGTGTGTACCATGATGCTATAACTCCTATAGTATCGCAGTACACATGGAATCAGGTATACGATGGCATCAGCTTTGTTCTTTTGGCTCAGAATTGGTTTGACTATTCAAGGTCTTTTATAGTTTCTTTCAAATTTTAGGGATTCCTTTTACATTTCTGTAAAAATGAGAGTTGAAATTGTGGCAGGGATTGCATTGAATCTGTAGAGTGCTTTGGGCAGTATGGTATTTAAGCACTATAATTGTAGTCCATGAGCATGGAATAGCTTCAGTTGATTTGGCTTAGATTTCTTTCAACAGTGTTTACATATTTCAGCATGTATTTAGTATGACTTCTCAGAGGAATTCTACTTCCATTCACTCCAAGCAGAGAAGGCAGTGACACACCAAAGACAATAATTCATTTACTCGGGGAGCCAGTGAGAGTAATTTGGGCTATATACAGAAGCATGAGTAAGGAGTTCCTTCCAGAATCTGGGGTAGTTAGTGGCAGCCACCACTGAAGAAGTTTCCATCCTCCAGGTATTGTTGACTGCTTATGATATCCCAAAGCAGCTAGAGGAGGGAAGGATTTATTTCATCTAACACTTTGTACCCACAAAGAATGTCAAGACAGGAACATAAGGTAGGGACTGAAGGACAAGGTAGGAACTGTTGGAGAAGACATTAAGGGGTGCTGATTTTTGCCTTTGCTCAGTTTGCCTTTTTAGAAGATCCAGAATTACCTACCAAGGGTAGCACCACTCCCAAGTGATCTGGACCCTTACAAATCAATCGTCAATCAAGACAACACATCAAAGACTTACCTTCTTCTAAAATTACTTTAGCTTGTGTAAAATTGATATAAAGCTGATCCCATGTCTACTTAAACACCACTGATCAACCACAGCATTTCTTTTTTGTTGTTCCCAACAAGCCATGTTAATAGCAATATCACGATATATAACACTCTAAACTTTAAAAGTTCTATGATATTTAAAAATTAAAACATTTTTTAAAAAAAGCTCAGTCTCTTAAAAAATCTAAAGCTTCTTTCATAATTCAAAGTTTCTCATCTATGGGGTCCTATAAAATCAAAAGTAAGGTAAATACTTTTATAGTTATCAAGGAAGAACCAGGTCACAGTCATAATCTGAACAAAGCAAAATCAAACTATAACAGTGCAATTAACTCAGGTGTAATATCTGGGATTCACTCATGATCTTCTGAGCTACTCCAAATAGCCTCAACTACTTCTCCAGCTTCACCCTCTGTAACACACAGCTTCTATTCTAGCCTAAGGCCAATGCCCCAGCTGTGGCTGGCATTGACTGTTGTCTCGTGGTATTGGCATCTCTAAAATGTTGGCATTTTCTGCTGCAACTGTGTTGTATGAAGGCCACTCATTTGTTCCTGGCTGCCCAGAACCTAAATAATCTCACAGAAGCTATATTAATTACAACACTGCTTGGCCTATTAGTTTATTCATATTCCTAGCTCACTCTTATCTTGTTTTTAGTGATCTCTACATTTTTCTCTGCTCCCCACCCTGCCTCTTCCTTCCCCTTCAACCCTCTCCCAAAGTCCTCATGCTACCAATTTACTCAGGAGATCTTGTCTTTTCCTGCTTCCCATGTAGATTAGAACTATGTATGTCTCTCTTGGGGTCCTCATTGTTGTCTAGGTTTTCTGGGATTATGATTTGTGGGCTGGTTTTCTTTGCTTTATGTTTAAAAACCACTTATTAGTGAGTACATGTGACAATAGTATTTCTGGGTCTGTTACAGCCCCTTTGGATCAGTGTGGTGATTTCTCAGAAAATTAGGAAACCACCTTCCTCAAGATTCAGTAATACCACTTTTGAGTATATATCCAAAGGATGGATGCTCAATCATGCCACAAGGAAATGTGCTCAACTATGTTCATAGCAGCATTGTTTATCATAGTCAGAACCTGGAAACAACCTAATTGCTCCTCTACCGAAGAATGGATAAGGAAAATGTGGTATATTTACACAGTGGAGTACTACACAGCAGAAAAAAATATGACATCTTGAATTTTGCAGGCAAATGGATGGAGCTAGAAAACACCATTTTGAGTGAGGTAACCCAGACTCAGAAAGACAATTATCACATGTACTCTTATCTCTTAAATTAACCCATTTCTTTTATTTTATTGTTGTGTTACGAGTGGCAGGGCTGCGTCCCCAGCACCCGGCCGCCCACATGGCTAACTTATGCCCCGAAATAATTACACGAAAACTGTATTCTTTTAAACACTGCCTGGCCCATTAGTTCCAGCCTCTTATTGGCTAGCTCTTACATATTGATCTAACCCATTTCTAATAATCTGTGTAGCCCATGAGGTGGCTTACCAGGGAAGAGCTTAACCTGCGGCTGTGTCAGGTGGGAGAATCATGGCGACTCACTGACTCAGTTTCTTTCTCCCAGCATTCTGTTCTGTCTACTCAGCCTACCTAATTTTCTGTCCTATTAAAGGGCTAAGGCAGTCTCTTTATTTAACCAATGAAATCAACACAAAACAGAAGACTCACCCCCATCATTTTATATTTTACCAGGAGGCTCATGACCTACCAGCAAGGTTCCAGCTGGTGGCTTGCATCTTTCCCCTCTGGCGACTACATGGCATCTCCTTGATTCCGCTTTCTTTCTCCCAGCATTCAGTTTAGTTTTCCCCACCTACCTCTGTTCTGCCCTGCTAGAGGCTCAAAGCAGTTTCTTTGTTAATTAACCAATAAAAACAACACATATACAGAAGGACTTCCCAGACCACAACTGGGCTTCAGCCTTTTACCATTCATCTTTCTTGGGCTCTCTTCAGGGACTCTGACTCTGCCACATGGTACCATGGCTCAAATTCTATCCATGCCCCCTTCAGTCTTCAGACCTCAACTGGAACTGAAGCTGAAACTTCAACAATGGCCTCTGCTTGCCTCTCTTTAGAAATTCCAGTCCTGCCATGCAGAACCAAGTCTGAACTGCTCTCTGTGACTTTGTGTGCTTTCAAATCATGTACCAACTGGGAAATTCCTACACATTCCCAAATTCTGCTATTGCTGTGACATTCTTGACAACTTCTTAACCATAGGTTTTGTATGATGGCATTGAGACTTTACTAAAGATTTCCCCTCAATTATGCTGCTCTCTTCTTGATCACCACTAATTTTTCAGCTCCAGTGAACCAGCATCAATTGTCCCAAAAAACAAAAGCATTCACTTGTGTGGGTTTTAATTTAAATTATTAAAAGACACTGATAGAGTCTTTAAGGGACTCAAATTTCCCTCTGAAGCTTCTAAGCCAGGCCTCCATCATCTGTGCTTCTCTCAGCAGCATCATTTGAGTTCCCACAGCAACAGCTTACTTATCTCTGAGAACTCAGTGGCTTTTCCAGCCCAACATTCCAAAATCTTTCCACAATCCTCCCCAAACCAAACGGTCAGATCTGTCACAGCAACATCCCATGAACTTGGTACCAATTTCAGTTTTATTCCTATGATGGAGACCAAAGAAATTTAGGAAAGAAAGGGTTTATTTTACTTTCCACTCTCAGGTCCATGACTGAATGAAGTCAAAGTAGAAACTCAAGGCAGAACCTGGAAGCAGGAGCTGATGCAGAGGCCACGGAGGGGTGCTGCTTACTGACTTGCTCCCCATGGCTTGCTCAGCCTGCTTTCTTATAGAACCCAGGGCCACCAGCCCAAGCAAAGCATCATTCACAATGACCAGGGCCCTCCCATACTAATCCTGCCAATCCTAGTAAGGGATTTGAATGTGCCATTCTCTGTAACCAGGCAAGTTCTCAAGTGTATTGATTGGGATACCAACCCAGTTATAAACCTTCAACCTTCAGTGTGTCCTGTCTGCAGAGTGTTCTGGGACAGGACCCTAGCAAAATTCTCATCAAAGAGACCAGAGATAATTCATCCAGAAACTGATGGGAGCAGATGCCGAGTTCCACAGCCAAACACTAGGTGGAGTTCAGAGAGTCCTGCAGAGGAGGAGAAGTAAGGACAGAAGGAAGCAGAAGGATCAGGGACACCATAAGAACATGACCCACAAAATCAACTGACCAGGACTCATGGGGGCTCACAGAATCAACTGACCAGGGCCTATGAGTGTTTGCAGAGATCAGGGTACTTGTAGGGGTCTGACCTAGAAGTATGCAATGGCTGAGTAGCTTGGTGTTCTTGTGGGATTACTAACAGTGGGAATAGGGGCTGGCTCTGGCTCTTTTGCTTACTTGTGTGACCCTTCTCCTCTTACTGGATTGCCTCATCCAGCCTTAATGTGGTGGTATGTACCGGTGTTACTGTAATGTGTTATGCCAAGTTTGATGGATGTCCCTAGGAGGTCTGCTCTTTTCTGACAGAAGGCAGAGGAAGGTAGATCTGGATGAAAGGGGAAGTGGGGGTAGAGACTGGTAGAAGGAGAGGGAGGAAAAACTGAAGTCAGGATGTAATATATGAGAGAAGAAAATAAAAAGATAGATGGATAGAGAGATAGACAGACAGACAGACAGATAGATGGATGAGGTGGGACCAAATGCCCCTTCCTTTTCCAAGTGGGACATGGAAGAAATGATTAAATAGGTCATGAGTGCCCTTTCCTTAGCAAATGGATTAGTCTATTAATGATATATTGAATTAATGAGATATGTTGAGAGTGTTCCTATCATTAAACCCGTTTTAACTCTGTATCTTCAATGTATTGCACTTTGCTATCTGATGTCCTTGTTACCTTGAGACTCTTCAGAATCTCCACAACCAAGGAGACACTTGCCATGTGCACCCCCTTACACCTTGGACTTTCTGACCTCCAGAGACATAATACATAAATTTATTTCATTTACAATTCATTCAGAATCAGGTGTTCCATTACATCAACAGAAAATAGGGTAAGTTTTAAAACCTTTGGGATCTTAAGCTATTATCCTGGATTGACCACTAAGGTTTTATTTCTGCTGTGTTCATGAGGTCACTAGTAGAATATATGCCCTTTTCAATATGGACTGCTTTAGACTCTGTATTTGGGAATTAATTTTGAATCCATACTTCTAGAACTTTCTGTAACTTAAATTTGGACACAAAAACTGCTTGGTTTCTGTTCTATGTGTAGAAAATTGAAGTTTAGCATCAATTTCATAGAGAAAAATAAAATCCTGATGATTTTTAAGAAGGCAGGCAGCTTCCAGGCACAGTCTGTTAGAATCTCCAGGGGATAAAATCAGAAAAAAACGGATAACAGCTATCACAAGAGCTGCATGATGTCACAAAATTTCTACTCTGAATAAGAAGGAAAATAGAGAACTTGACAAAGCAAAACAGGAGAGCAAGTCCAGAGCCCATCCTGGAGGGATTGATGTGGTTAGGGGAGCTTTGGCCTCCTAAAGAGGGGAGTGAAACAGCAGATGTTCAGAAGGGCTCGGAGTTTAAGACCAAAGTCTCAGAAAATCATCACTGTGCTTTCAATCACACACATCTTAAGGAGCAGAAAAGGAGAGGAGGGGAGAAGAGGGGAAAAACACTCCCTTCCAGGTTTGTTTGGAACAGGGTCGAGAAGCCATTTTTGTAAAAGACTCCCTTTGCGTCCGCACATAGCCAGCCTAGATCGTCCCTGAATCACGTAGCGTAGGAGCACAGAGCAAGTGTCACAGGACTATTACACTGAAACCCGGCCAGCAGAGTATGTCTAGACAGTGGGGAAGAAACTTTGAGTCAGAACCAGGACTAGTCAGTGAGGTGGAAACAGGGTCAGAGCCAGTCTGCAATGGAACACAGGCATGGGTTCCAAGGGCACTGGACATGAGAAGGGGCTGCCCAGGCGCATGACCAGCATGTGCAATCCAAACCATGAAGGATCTCCCACTGAGGGGACCAACATCTGTGATTCAAATTTAAACACAGCCTTCCAGGAACATGGCCAGTATTCTCAACCTCATAGGTAGGAATAGCATCTACCCATAGCCTTCTAAAGAACTGAACCTGAGGGACTGAGAAGCAGCTCTGACCATGACCATGTTAAGACCCTGTATTGAATCCCCATGCAGCGCTCTCCTCTTCCCTTTTATTCCCCTTTCACTTAAAAATGGTCAAGTTAGCAAACCACCCATGTCCTGTACTGTTATACTTTTCACTCTCCCATTTCTGTATTTGTTCCTCTCCCTATTCTGTCCTTTTCATATATATATATATATATATATATATATATATATATATATATATATATCCTTATTCTTTTATTTTAATTTTACATTCCAACCACAGTTCTTCCTCCTACCATCCTCCGGCCTCCCCTTTGCTCCCCCTAGTCCACCCCCATCCACTCCTCCCAAAGGGTAAGGGCTCCCATAGGTAGGATCAACATAATAAAAATGGCAATCTTACCAAAAGCAATCTACAGATTCAATGCAATCTCCATCCAAATCCCAACACAATTCTTCACAGACCTGGAAAGAACAATAATCAACTTCATGTAGAAAAACAACAACAACAACAACAAAAAAAACAGAATAGCTAAAACAATCCTGTATAATAAAGGAACTTCTAGAGGCATTCCCATCCCAGACTACAAGCTCTATTATAGAGCTCTAATAATAAAAACAGCTTGGTATTGGCATAAAAATAGACACGTGGACCAATGGAATTAAATTGAAGACCTTGACATTAATCCACACACCTATGAATGTAGGGATAAGCCCAGCCCATTAGGGAGCGTGTTCACCTCGGGCTAATGTTTGCATATAAATCTGGCGAGCCTGAGCCCGCTACCCCTTCTGTTTTCCTGTTCTCCGAGGGAACCTGTGGTTCTGTAAGTCTAATTCCCCATTAAAGCTGTATATATTATTACAATCTGTCTACATTCATTTACGCCAATACATATGAACACCTGATTTTTGTGTTTATATATTTTATTACATTTTTATTTAAAACTCTTTTTAAAATTAAGTATACTTTGATCATATTCTTCCACTCCCCAAGTTTTTCCAGGTCCTCTCCCCATCCCAACCCACCTAACTTTAAGAATTTTTTCTCAAAAAAAACCCCAAAAAGTCAAGTAAAGCAACAAAAACAAAAACATGAAGCCAAAAATGCAAAACCAAATGCAAGAGAGGAAATACTACTACTACTATTACTACTACTACTACTACTACTACTACTACTACTACTACTAATAATAATAATAATAATAATATCAAGAAGAAGAAGAAGAAGAAGAAGAAGAAGAAGAAGAAGAAGAAGAAGAAGAAGAAACCACCAAATCATAACCAAATAAAAATCACATACTCACACCAAAAAACTGTGGAGTCCATTATATGTTGCTTAACTAATCCTGAATATGAGGGCCTGTCCTCGAATGGTTGAAATACCATTGGAGAAAACTTATTTCCCCTCTCACAATAGATATAAGTGATAGTACACTTGTTAACCTTTACCCCAGTGACTAGGTTTTCATTCTTTCATTCAGTTTTTAAAATAAAACAAGATAAAATGTGATAAGTTAAAAAAAACTATCACTTTCTTTCTTTATTAAAGATTTCTGCCTCCTCCCTGCCACCGCCTCCCATTTCCCTCCCCCTCCTCCAATTACTCCCCCTCCCTCGTCAGCCCAAAGAGCAATCAGGGTTTCCTGCCCTGTGGGAAGTCCAAGGACAACCCACCTCCATCTAGGTCTAGTAAGGTGAGCATCCAAACTGCCTAGGCTCAAACTGTCACTTTCAAGTTGGACAAGACAAACCAACAGAAAGAAAAGAGCATAAAAGAAGACACAAGAATCAGAGACCCATTGATTCATTCACTTGGGAATCCTGTTGAAACACTAAATGGAAATACATAATATATACAAAGAGGACCTGATCCAGACCCATGCAGTCTTTGTGTATTCTGCCTCTGTCTCTGAGTTCATATATGTGTCAATCTAGCTAGTTTAGTCTTGAGAACAGATAGCCCTTGAACCTAAGAAAAAACTTGATAATACTGTTCTATAAAGAGAAAACATCTGTAGTGATAAAATGACTCCTGATAGTATTCCACTATACTCCTAGATCAGTGCCTTATTCAACCATCATTAGAGAAAATTCCTCCTGCATCAGATGGGAACAAATATGCATACCCACAGTCAGACATTATGCAGAGAGTAAAAGACCTTGGAATATTAAGCCCTAAATGGGATGCCTCAATCAAACCCTTCCCCTCAGAGCTTAGGGAATCCTGACAGGAAAGGGTCAGAAAGAATGTAAGAGCCAGGGGTGAAAGAAGACACCAAGGAAACAAGACCAGCTATTCTTTCCTTTCCAATTTCTTTCTAATAGACTTTCCCAAGAAACTAGACTGGCATGGTTCCCTGGTATCACTTTTTCAACTCTTGGGAGCTGGTACTGATTTAGATAATCCATTTTCATTCTACCCTTAGGAAAAACTGCCTTATCTTCCCATTGAGCTTCCATGGTCCCCCCTCTGTTTAGTTTTTCGCCCTCTATGCCCTTTTTCATTTTCAAAATCCATCACTATTGTATGGCTTTAAATGTGTGCATGATGTGTGCCTATATGATATGGGGCACATGTGGAAGACAGAAGACAACTTTGTAGAGTTGGCTCTCTCCTACCACCTTTGCATGAGTTCTAGAAATTGAAAGGTTGCTGTGACAAACAAGCTGGCCCTCCTCCTCTATCACTAGGCTTCATGACAATTACTCTCACCCACTCTTTGTACAATCATCTTGCGGCCCCCTCTACATTTTTCTCAATCATTCAAATACTAATCATATCATACTCTGCTTTTTTCTCTTTCTGCCATACCCTTCAGGAACTGATATCATAGTGGCCCTTATTCTTTTTACTTCCTAAACCTAATGGAATTGAAAGCCACTTGTTTTTAATTAACTCTTGCTGTACTCTCATAGTGAGCATCAAATTGATAGTGATTATGTTCATGTATAGTATTCTACTCTTAAAGTCACAGGTCAAGATTGGGCATGGTGTCCCATGCATATGGTCTACTTTTTCTTTTTCTTTTTCTTTTGGAGACAGGGTTTTTCCATAGCTTTTTGGTTCCTGTCCTGGAACTAGCTCTTGTAGACCAGGCTGGCCTTGAACTCACAGAGATCCTCCTGCCTTTGCCTCCCTAGTGCTGGGATTAAAGGCGTGCGCCACCATCACCTGGCTTGCATATGGTCTACTGATATAGACCCTAGTACAGCAGAGAAAACAAATGGTACCTCAGCCCTATAACAACCCAGTCCCTCTTTCACATTGCAAACAGATTCACTGAAAGAATAATAATGAACCCAAACAACAAATCTCAATGCAAAACCATAAGAAACAAGAAAATCAAAGACAACATTGTAGACCTTAAGGTAAAACCTGCATTTCCAGAAACAGTTGGAGGAAACACTAGAGGAAAATATTTCAACATATAGCCAGTGGCAAGGACTTTCAGAAAAGCTCCACAGTCATTCAAGAAATAACATCAACATCTGACAAATGAGATCACATAAAATCAAAAGGCTTCTGAACATCAAATTAAAAATTCATAGGATGAAGAAGTCATCTACATACTGGGAGAAAATTCTTTGGAAGCTACACAATCAACAGAGGAATAAAGTCAGAAATACACAAATAACTCAAAAACTAAATCAGAAGATATTGGAGAACTAGTCTTGAAATAATCTAATGAAATGAACAGGTGACTACAAATATCCATTAAATGAAAAAAAACAAAAAAACAAATATCCATTAAGTGTATGAAACAAATATTCCAGATCACTAGCCATAAGAGAAGTGTAACATAAAACTATATTGAAATTCTATCTTACCCCAGTCAGCATGGCAGTCTTTCAAAAAAGAAATAATAACACATGCTGACAAAGATGCAAGCAAATGCAAACCCACTACCACACTGTGAGTTAAGCATGCAAACTGGCCCAGTCACCAGAATGCCTTGTCATCTTTCTCAAAATTCAGTGTGCTGAATGTGTGTGAGTAGAGGGCCCATGCTTGGCCATCTCACTGACCCATATTTGTTTTGTTTTGTTTAGAACAACTGAAACAGTATGCATTCTATTTCTACTATGTGCTCCTATCCTCTGCCATACTATCCTGTTATTTGATTCAGTTCAGATTGGTTTGGTTCTGCTGACCTGTATGGCATTCCTTTAGCCTCTATACAACAGTCTTTACTGTAGTTATAAAATATATGTGAACCAGCCAGCCCTCCTTTTCCTCCCCTTTGTTAAAACCTGCTCAAACTAACCCAAACCCATCCATCCCCTGTGACCTCAGAGGAACTCTGAAGCACAGTCTGCAACTGCACAGAGCCATCCAAGAGAGCGGGTCAAGAAAGGCCCCAGTAGCTCCCTGAGACACAGAGAGGTAATGCATGGAGTAGACTAAGAGCAGTCCCCTAAGACACAGACAGTAGTGTTAGGTTGGGAGCCTAAGCCCCAGTCCCTGGCATCTATCTCAGCCCCTAGGCCTGGTCTGGACTTCAAATCCCAGCAGGCCAGGTCCTGACCCCTCCCTGGGGGTGGGGTCAGAACCACTCCCCAAGGTACTTAAGTGATCCCCCAAAAGAAGAACACATGGTCCCCCTTTCTTCCTCCCTGGGGTCGCTTTTCTACGCTTCCCATTTCCTCCTCGGGGCCACCCAAGAGCGCAGATCTCCCATTAAACGTGGATATTTCTTAATTTGGCTAGTTTTGATTTGGCTTGATTGGGAATTTTTGCGTTGTCAGAGAGCTCGCTTAGGAAATATTCCTAACAGACAGCAACTGCAAATTTGGACCAAGAGGCAAAGACACTGTTAGCACCAATTGGAGGAAGAGATGGGTAGGTGTTGCAGGAGGTCCTCCCACTCCTCCAGCCTATAGCCACTGAGATACCAGCCCATTGGGGCGTGGTCTCTCTCCATTTAAAAAAGCGGCCACTTCCCTCTCTTCTCTCTCTTCACTTCCTGCTCCACCGGCGAATAGACTCCCTTCCTGGTTGCACAGAGGGCTGGGACGGTGATCTGTAAGTTTTTTCCCCTTTAAATAAATACCATCCTATTAATCATAATTCCAAACTGGTGTGGCATTGTTTGTGACTTACGCCTTCAGTTGGCACCCAACGTTTGGTGTTAGGACCTCTCCTT
>NC_022035.1:18578798-18587092 GCF_000317375.1 Microtus ochrogaster
AAAAAAAACAGCACAAGCTGAGGGAATTCTGGAAATGGAAAACCTGTGGAAATGAACAGGAACTACAGATGCAAGCATAACCAACAAAATACAAGAGATTGAAAAGAGAATCTCAAATGTTGAAGATACTATAGAGAAAATAGATTCATCTGTCAAAGAAGATGTTAAATCCAACAAATCCTAAATACAAAATATCCAGGAAATCTATGAAAAGACCAAATCTAAAAATAATAGGGGTAGAAGAGGGAGAAGAACTCCAGCTCAAAGGCATAGAAAATATATTCAACAAAATCACAGAAGAAAACATTCCCAACCTAAAGAAGGATATTCCTATGAAGGTACAGGAACCTTACAGAACATCAAATAGATTGTACCCTCCCCTCATCATATAATGATCAAAACACAAAACATTCAAATATGAAAGAATATTAGGAGCTGCAAAGGAAAAAGAACAAGGAACATATAAAGATAGACCTATCAGAATTATACCTGTCTTTTTAATGGAAACCATGAAAGCTAGAAGGACCTGGACAGATTGCTGCAGACACTAAGAGACCATGGATGCCAGCCCAGACTCCTATATCCAGTAAAGCTTTTCATCACCATAGATGGAGAAAACAAGATACTTCATGAAAAAAAACAAATTTAAACAATACCTATTTGCAAACCAAGCATTACAAAAAGTACTAGAAGTAAAACTCCAACCCAAGAAAGCTAACTGCACCCACAAAAATGCAAGCAAACCCCAAAGAAGGAAAACACAAAAACACTAACACCAAAAATAAACAGGAATTAACAATCACTGGTCACTAATATCACTTAATATCAATGGACTCAATTCACCTATAAAAAGACACAGGCTAATAGAATGGTTAAGAAAGCAGGATCCATCCTTCTGCAGTATACAAGAAACACACCTCAATCTCAAAGACAGACATTACCTCAGAGTAAAGGGTTGGGGAAAGATTGTCAAATCAAGTGGACTCAAGAAACAAGCAGGTGTAGCTATCCTAATATCCAACAAAATAGACTTCAAACTAAAATCAATCAGAAGAGATGGAGAAGGAAACATCATACATCACAGGAAAAATCCCATCAAAATGAAAGCTCAATCCTGAACATTTATGCCCCAAATACTAGAGCACCCACATATGTAAAAGAAATATTACTAAAGCTTAAATCGCACATCAAACTCCACACACTAACAGTAGGAGAATTCAACACCACACTCTCACCAATGGACAGGTCAGCCAGACTGAAACTTGATAGAGAAATAAGAGAACAAACAGATGTCATGACTCAAATGTACTTAACATGCATCTATAGAACATTGCACTCAAACACAAAAGAAATTGATCACATTCTCAGTAACAAAGCAAGCCTCAACAGATACAAAAAAATAATTGGAATATCCTCATGTGTCTTATTAAATCACCATGGTTTAAAGTTAGAACTCAACAACACTAATTGCACAAAACCAACTAACTCATGGAAATTGAACAGTGCTCAATTAAATCACCCCTGGGTCAAGGAAGAAATAAAAAAGAAAAGACTTCCTAGAATTCCGTGAAAATGAAGTCACAATGTACCCAAACCTGTAGGACACTATGAAAGCAGTGCTAAGAGGAAAGTTAATAATACTAAGTGCCTACATAAAGAAAGTGGAGAAATCTTACACTAGCAACTTAACAGCATACCTGAAAGCTCTAGAACAAAAAGAAGCAGACTCACCTGTAGTAGGAGGAGCGGGCCTTATTTCTGGCACCCAGCTAGCTTAACCCCAGAAATAACCATTTCGAAATTGTATTAATTAAATTGCTGCCTGGCCTATTATATCTAGCCTCATCTTGGCCAACTCTCACATCCTGATATAACCCATTTCTACCAATTTATATTCACCACGAGGTCGTGACTTTCTCAGAGACAGGAGCTTCATGGCATCTGCTTGACTCTGCTCTTCTTCCCAGCATCCAGTTCTGTCTTTCCTGCCTACCTAAGTTTCTTTCTACCAAAAGGCCAAGACAGTTTCTTTAATAACCAATGAAAGCAACACAAATACAGAAGGACCACCTACACCACTCATCCAGGGAAATAATAAAATTGAGGACTAAAATCATAAAATAAAAGCAAAGAAAACAATGCAAAGAATCAATTAAACAAAGAGCTGGTTCTTTAAGAAAATCAACAAGATAGAAAAATCCTTATCCAAACTAATCAAAAGGCAGAAAAAGAGAACATCCTAATTAACAAAATCAGAAATGAAAAGGGGGACATAACAGACACTGAGGAAATCCAGAGAATCATTAAGTCATACTTCGAAAATGTGTACTCCAGAAAATTGAAAAATGTCAAAGAAATGGAGAATTTTCCGGATAGGTACCACATACCAAAAATTAAATCAAGACCAGGTGAACAATTTAAATAGATGTATAACCCACAAAAAAAATAGAAGCTGTCATCAAAAACTCCCAACCAAAAAAAAAAAAACCCAGGGTTCAATGATTTTAACACAGAATTCTACCAGAACTTCTAAGAAGTGTTACACATAATAGAAACAGAAGGAACATTGTCAAACTCGTTCTATGAGGCTACAGTTATGTTGATACTGAAAGCACATAAAGATTCAACCAAGCCAGGCGGTGGTGGCACACGCCTTTAGTCCCAGCAATCGGGAGGCAGAGGCAGGCAGATCTCTGTGAGTTCGAGACCAGCCTGGTCTACTAGAGCTAGTTCCAGGACAGGCTCCAAAACCACAGAGAAACCCTGTCTCGCAAAACCAAAAAAAAAAAGACTCAACCAAAAGAGAGTATTACAGACCAATCTTCTTCATGAACATTGATGCAAAAATATTAAATAAAATACTGGAAAATCAAATCCAAGAACATATCAAAAATATTACCCACCATGATCAAGTCAGCTTCAGCCCAGAGATGCAGGGATGGATCAACATATGAAAATCTAACAATGTAATCCATCACCTAAATAAACTGAAAGAAAAAACCATATGACCATCTCATTAGATGGTGAAAAATCATTCAACAACATCCAACACCCCTTCATGATAAGGTATTGGAGAGATCAGGGATACAAGGAACATATCTAAAGATAATAAAAGCAATATACAACAAGGTGACAGCCAAAATAAAACTATATGGAGAGAAACTCAAAGTGAACCCAATAAAATCAGGAGCAAGACAAAGCTGTCCACTCTTTCCATATCTATTCAGCATAGTTCTTGGAGTTCTGGCTACAGCAATAAGACAGCAAAAGGAGATCAAGGGGATAAAAATGGGAAAGGAAAAAGTCAAACTTTCATTATTTCCAGATGATATGATAGTATACATAAGTGACCCCAAGAATTCTACTAGGGAACTCACACAACTGATAAACACCTTCAGTAATGTGGCAGGATACAAAATTAACTCAAAAGAACCACTAGCCCTCCTATATAGAAATGATAAAGAAGCTGAGAAAGAAATCACAGAAACATTGTCATCCACAATAGCCACAAATAACATAAAAAAATCTTTGGATTAACACTAACCAAACAAGTGAAAGACTTGTTTAATAAGAACTTTAGGTCTTTCAAGAAAGAAATTGAGAATATATCAGAAAATGGAAAGATCTCCAATACTCTTGGATAGGTAGGATCAACACAATAAAAATGGCAATTCTACTAAAAGCAATCTACAAATTGCATGCAATCCCTATCAAAATCCCAACAAAATTCTTCACCGACCTCAAAATAACAATACTCAACTTCATATGAAAAATAAACTCAGGATAGCCAAAACATCCTATACAATAAAGGAAGTTCCAGAGACATCATTATCCCTGACATCAAACTGTTACAGAGATACAGTAATGAAAACAGCTTGGCATTGTCATAAAAACAGAGTGGTTGACCAATGGAATTGAATCAAAGTCCTGGATATTAATCCACACACCTACAAACACCTGAGTTTTGACAAAGAAGTTAAAAATATACAATGGAAAAAAGAAGACATCTTCATCTAATGGTGCTGGTATAACTGGATGTCAACATGTAAGAGAATGTAAATAGATCCATATCTATCCCCATGCACAAAACTCAAGTCCAAATGGAATAAAGACCTCAATATAAATTTGACCAGACTGAACCTGATAGAAGAGAAATTGAGAAGTAGATTTCAATGCATGGGCATAGGAGACCACTTCCTAAATATCACCAAAGTTAAGAGGCTGAAACTAATGGGCCAGGCAGTGTTTAAAAGAATACAAGTTTCTGTGTAATTATTTTGGATAAAGCTAGCCGTTCGGGCGGCTGGGTGGCAGGAAGCAGCCCGCCACCCCTATTATTTCAACTGAGTGGCGCGCCTCTGTTGTAATAGGATCGGTGGGGCTGCGTCCCTGGCACCCGGCTGCCCGCATGGCTAGCTTTACCCAAAATAATTACACGGAAATTGTATTCTTTTAAACACTGCTTGGCCTCTTATTGGCTAGCTCTTACATATCGATCTAACCATTTCTAATAATCCGTGTAGCTCCACAAACTGGCTTACCAGGAAAGATCTTAACCTGCGTCTGTCTGGAGTGGAAGAATCGTGGCAACTCCCTGACTCAGCTTCTTTCTCCCAGCATTCTGTTCTATTTACTCCACCCACCTAAGGGTTGGCCTATCAAATGGGCCTAGGCAGTTTCTTTATTAATTAACCAATGAAAGCAACATATTAGAAAGAAATCACTCCCACATCAGCTGGGGCAGACTGTGGGGCCACTGGGAGTGAGACCAGGATTTATCCCTACTGCTTGTCCTGGTTTTTTGGCACCCATTCTCCTTAGAGGGATACATTGCTTAGCCTAGATATAGTGGGGAGGGCCTTGGTCCTTCCTCAAAGCAATATGCTAGATTTTGTTGACTCCCCATGGGAAGCCTTATACTCTCTGAGGGGTGGAAGGGGATGGGATGGGGACTGGAAGGGGGGAAGGTAGAGGGAGTGGGAAATAGTTTTGGCATTTAAAATGAGAAAAAGAAAAGTTTTTAAAATAATTTTTAAAAAATTGTTTAAACTACCTTACCTTGTATGTATTTCCATACACATTTTATAGTAATATTGATCACGTCTACAAAAATGTCCACTGGGAATATTTATAGGAATTGTATTTAATCAGTGTTTCAATTTCAGAAAATTTGACATCTTTTTTCTGTTGCATATTCTAATCTATGAACATATGTATCTCTCTGTTTATTTATTACTTTGGTTTTATCCCCATTCAACAGTCATTCCCGTATTTTATTAAATTTACATCTAAATATATCTTTTGTTTCACATGTATTTATGGGTCACAGTCATGTGGAGGTCAGAGGATAGAATTGTGGGATTCAGTTTTATCTTTCTACTGTTTGGGTCCCGGAACTAAACTCAGGTAGTCAGGTTTGGTAGTGGGCCCATGTTTAGCCATCGTACTGGCCCATATGTGTTTTGTTTTGAATGAATGAAACAGTCTGTATTTTATGTTAACCTCCATGTTTTGGTTGGTGAACACATTTATTAGCACTAGAATTTTTTTAGTTTATTTTATTTATTGTTATTTTGTATGGATGAGCAGTTTACCCACATGGATCTAAGTGCAGCTTGTAGACAGTAAAAGGACATCAGAACCCATGTATCTGGAGTTAAAAATAGTTGTGAGTCACTATGTGGATAACAAAAAACAAACTCGTCTTGTGCAAGGGCAGCAAGTGAACTTAACTGCTGAGCCATCTATCCACTATTATTTTTGTTCATTCCTTGGGATTGCCTACATAACTAACTCAATTATCGTCAAGTAAGAACGGTTTCCTTTCATTCTGTCTGATTTGTGTGCCTTGTCCTTCCTTTTATAGTTAAGCTGCCTAAAGAGTTTCCAGAACTGTATTGCATAAGAATGAGGAGGGTGAGCATTTTTGCCTTCTGAATACTAAGGAGAAAGTACTCAAACTTTCTGCACTAAGTATGTTAACTATCCTTTATGAAATTGAGGATGTTATCATCTATTTATTTTCTGGGAGTGTCCATAATACATAGATGCTTAATTTTGTCAAGTATTTTCTACATTGATTAATGCAATTGTATCATTTTCTTCCTTTATCTGTTTAGTGTATTAGATTATAGTGGTTGATTCTCAAATATTAAGCCAAGCTTGCATCTCTGATACAAACTACACTTGATCATAGTATGTAATTCTTTTATGCAGTACTGTATTCTGTTTGTTAATAATTTGCTAAGGAGTTTCACATATACTCATATAGAGATTTAATCTCATTCTGGATCTATTTGTCTTATGCCATTGGTAATATAAGCTTCCTTCTTAAAAATAAAGTATTCCCTCCTCTTCTGTTTTCTGAGGGGAAAAAAAACCTTGAAGAAGTGATATAAATATTTCCTTAAGTACTTGTCAGATTTTGCCACTGAAGCCATCTGGCCCAGGAAATTTATTTGGAAAGGCTAAATGATAAATGCAATCCCTTTAACAATTATAGGGCCATTCAAATTTACACTAAATACTTAGTGACTTGTGACAGTTGGCATTTTTTATTTAACATTTTAAATGCATGAATTTATAGAGTCATTCATTATTTTCCCTTATGTCCCTCTTTTTGCATGTGTTTGTGTGTGTACTGTGCAAGCATATATGTATGTGTGTTCTTTCATGTGTGGGGACACACATGCATACACATACTTGTGGAGGCTAAATGTTGATATCAGGTGTTTTCCTCAATTGATTTCTACCTTTATATTGAAGTGGTGTCTCTCACAGAACACAGAGTTTGTCAATTCTAGTACTTTAGCTTGCCAGGTTTTCCCAAGGACCCTCTGTCTCAGCCTCCAAGATCACTGGGATTACAGTCAGACCACTATTCCCACCTGGATTTTTATGTGGGTCTGATAAACTAAGATATCTATCTCCCCAACCCTCATCGCTTAGATTGATGTTTGAGGATTTATTGTGATAGTAACAGTTTCTTCTTGATATAAGCAATATATCATGTCTTGTTGTTTGTCATGTAAAATTCTATCAATATTTTTGATGCTTACAAAAAACGTGCTCTTTGTCCAATTGATTTTTCTATTGTTTTCAGATTCCAAAGCCATTGATCGTTATTCTCTCGCTCCCTGCTGCTTAAACAAGGCTCATATTGCTTTTGTCTCTTTATACTTCTTTGATATAAGAACACAGAGAATAGATTGCAGGCTTTTCCTCTTCATAGGTTCATGAATTTAGTTCTATTAATTTCCCTCTCACCATTGCTTTATCTTTCTCTCACAGATTTTGGCCCACTATATCTGCATTGTTATTCAAATAATCATTTTCAATTTATTTCTCTTTGTGTCATAGGTTATTTAGTAGCATTTTGCTTAATTTCAAAATGTGGTGTGGCAGTTTTTTCTTGTAGTTACATGGCTTAGATACTTATTTGCTTCCATTTTTGTCAGAGAACTACTGAATATGGTTTCAAATTTTAGGAATTTTATGTTTATTCTATAGTGTTTGGTGTGGTCTTCTGGTATAGATTCTGCAGGCACTTCTAAAAACTATACATTCACCTAAAATTTGATAGAGTGAGTCTACCAATTTCTTAAAATGTTTATTTCATATGTGTGTGTGTATATATACACGTATGAGTGTTTTGCCTGCATGAATGTATGGACACCACATGCATGTATGGTACTCTAGGAGGCCAGAGAAGGGCATTAACTGGAGTTGAAGATGGTCATTGGATACTGGGAATTCAGCCTGGGTCCTCTGTAAAAGCAGCAAGTGTGCTTAACCACTGAGTCATCTCTCCTGTCTAAGTCGATCAATATTATTAGATTTTATAAATTCACAGTATTAATAAATTTTATATTCTGAGATAGTAGTTGGTGTGTGTGTGTGTGTGCACATAAATGCACAAACATGAGTATCCTATCAATTGCTGAGAAGCAATATTCAAGGCTCTAACTGTAATCATGAACTTCTCTGTTTCGTGGTCTATTCTATTAGTTTTTGCTTTAGATATTTTATAGACTGTTTGTGCTACTCATTTAGTGTTCCTCTGTCTTCTTATTGTAACTATCATTTGTATAGGATTCATTCTTGTGACCAGTGTGTTTTTTCTCTGAATTTGCTTAATGGGCATTAATCCAGCCATTCCATTTTATTTTGTTGATTGTGATCATGATCTCTTTTCCTATTACTTTACATTCAGTCTGTCTATATTTTAATATATAAAGGAATTTTTATTAAGTATATAGTTAGGTTTGTTTTATACACATTCTGTCAATCTTACC
>NC_022035.1:18594603-18598665 GCF_000317375.1 Microtus ochrogaster
CAGGGGCCAAGATCCCTCTCACCCCTCAGAAGGGTCCCCAGGAATAGGACCCGGCTCCTCCTCTGCCAGGGACCTCGCCAACCAAAGGCCCACCTCCTCGATCCAACCCAACCGCAGTGGGGCAATCTGTTCTAGGTGTTGTGTGCGGTCCCTGCAGCCTGCGTCTGCTGCCACGAAGGTTCCCGCCGCCCACGGCCTGTGTCCTCTGCTGCCGCTCTGGTCCCAGCCGGTCCCAGCCAGTCCCAGGGGATCCCAGCCGGTCCCTGCCGCCCTCCGGCCGCCTCCGCCGTCCGTGTTCCGGCAGCCCTTATAGTACCACTTTCTATGAGTTTATGGGGGTTAGTCACATTCAGACTACCACGGGGAGTTTTTATATTTACTAGAGATTTGTTTGCTGTCAATTTTAAGTTTTATTGCATTGTGGTGAAATAGGATACCAGGAGTGATTTTAATCTTTTTAAATTTGTATTGATTTGTTTTGTGTTCCAGGGTGTAGTATATTTTGGAATGGCTTCCACGTGTTGCTGAGTAGCATTGTATGTATTCTTTGGTGTTTGGGTGGAGTATTCTGTAGGTATGTGTTAAGTCTTTTTGATATGTTAATTAATTCTGATGTTTCTCTGTTTATCTTTTGTCCATATGACCCATCTGTTGGAGAAAGTGCAGTGTTGAAATCACCTACTATTAATGGATTGATGTTATTATATGTCTTATAATTCAGTAGTAGAACTTTTTTTTTTTTAATGAAATTGAGTGCCCCGAGCTTGAGTATATATGTTTAGTATAGTAATGTCTTCTTGGTTAATTGTTCCTTGATTGGAATGGGTGTCCCTCTTTATCTCTTCTGATTAGTTTTAGTTTGAAGTCTATTTTGTCTGATACTGGGATAGTGACACTTCCTTGCTTCCTGATCTCATTTGTTTGGAGCAATTTTGTCCATCCTTTTATTCTAAGATGGTGCTGATCATTAAAGCCAAGATATATTTCTTGTAGACAACAATGGATTTGGTTTCTTGATCCATTCAATCAGCCCGTGTTTTATGACTGGTGAATTGAGGCTGTTAATATTTAAAGTTATTATTTAAATGTGTGGGTTAATTTTTGCTGTTGTGTTGATGATTTTTGGTGTTGTGTTCTCAGTGGTACTTCGTGGGGGGTTGGACATTTTTTCTTTTAATTTTTATAATTATGTCATTTCTCAGTCACCTCCCCTCCTTCCAAAACCTCCTATGTGGCACTTCCTCTTTGCTCTCTTTCAAGTGCAATGCCTCTTTGTTCTTTGTTGTGTGTTTTCCTAAATACATAAATATAGCATTGAAACTGTGTTAGTTTATAATTGCAAGTATTCAACATTATCCCTATCCCTTTTCTTCTTCCAAACCCTCCTTTATACCCTTCTTGCTCTTTCAAATTCATGGCTTCTATTTTCATTAGTTGTTATTGCATGCATAAATGTCTATACATATGTATTCCTAAATATACCTACGTAGTTTATATAATATTACCTTTATGTGTATTTTCAGGGTTGGCAATTTGTTATTGGATGACCAATTAATGTGCTTTTCCCTGAGGAAGATTACTTGTCCCACGCTCAGCATCCTCTGTTGCCAGTAGTCCTTTAGGTAGGGTTGCAGCCTGCTGATCTATCCCTTGTCCTTTTTGGCACGTCTGTTATTGTTGTTGTCCTTTGTATTTTAATAATTATGGCTTTGCAGTCATTTCCACAGTCACTCTGCTATGTTTATTCGTCTCTTTAGCCAGAAACAATGCTTCCTGGATTTTCTTTATGTTTGGTTTGCTGAGTGAAATTTTTTAAAGGCTATTTATGTTATATAAAGTTTTTCTTTCTCATTCAACTATGGCAAATAATTTTCTAGATATTTTAGTCACATTAACCCTCGTGGTCTTTTAGGACTTGAAGTCCATTGCTCCAGGTTCTTCTGGCCTTCATAGTTTCCATTGGGAAGTCAGCTGTTAAGGTTTTCCTTCATAAAAGTGACCTCTGTCTTTTCTCTAGAAGCTTTCAATACCTTTTATTTATTCAGTATGCTTAGTAGTTTAGCTATGATATGCTATGGAGACTTATCATCTGATTTTGTCTATTTGGGGTTTTCTGTGACTCTTATATCTATATAGTTACATCTTTCCTTAGTTTGGGGTAGTTTTCTTCTATGGTTTTGTTGAAGATTTGGTCTCTGACATAGACTTGAGATTTTTCTCTCTCCTCTATGCCTGTAATTTGAAGATTTTTTTTTTAAATAACGACATCCCAAATTTTCTGTATGTTCTTTTTCTGTGGTTTGATTTTTCATATTCTTTGTTTCTTGGTCTGGATAATTTACTTTATATTCAAGTCCTGGTAGTCTGTTTTCTGCTTTGAATTTTTAGTAGAGTAAATCCTCTTCAGTGTTTCTGTCTTACTGAATTCTGTTCTCAAGTCCTGGATTATGTTTGTCATTTTCATCAGTCGTATGATTGTGTTTTCTTGGACATCACTCATACGTTTATTCTCCTTAATTTTACTGTGCCATTTCCTTATGTTTTCTTTAAATTCTTTGAACTCTTTGATGAATTTTTTGATTGTTTTTATTTATTTTTTAATTTTTTTGGTTTTGCCGAGACAGGGTTTCCCTGTGTAACAGTCCTAGCTGTCCTGGAACTAGTCCTTGTAGACCAGGCTGGCCTCAAACTCATAGGGATTCACCTGCCTCTCCCTCCCGAGTGCTGGGATTAAAGATGTGCACCACCACTGCCTGGCTTTTGATTGTTTTTTAAAATTCCATGTCTTAGGGTTCATTTAGGTAATTCTAATTGGTAAGTATTTCTACAGAACTGGTAGGTTTTAGAGGGGAGACCCTGGTTTGATCTACCATATTGCTGGCATTTTTGCAATGGGATCTGGTCATGTAGACTCCTTGTTTACTTTGGTGTCTGATATGAACAGAGATGGCTGGGCTAGAAGAGGGGATATATGGGTCAAGTTGGGCCTAGAGGTTGTAAACTGCACAAATAGAATGAGGTCATGTGGACACAGAAGTTCGGGTTGTTGTGCAGGATGTGTTTCCTGGCCCAAGCCTGGAGTGTGAGAGTAGATCCTGGAGAGGATTTGTAGAGGAAGGGACCAAGCAGACTCACTGAACCCCTGGTGAAGAATGGGTGACATATTGCTGGGTAGGGAGGCTGTGTGTGTTGTGAAAAGTGTCTGTGGGTAGCGGCAGGCATGATGGGTTCTAGTAGAATCCTAGAGGTTCTGAGGACACAGGCAGAGGTGGAGAGACTAGGGTAGAGCACTGGATGTGGGGCTCAGGCTAAATCCGGGAGCTGCCCGTACCTGTAGCCATCCGCCACTGCATCTCTGACCACTGGAGCCTGGGCCCTCTCAGCCCCTGGAAACATGAGTTTCTGGGTTCCCAACTGTGCTGCTCGGCTCTCCAGGCTCTAGCCCATGGAGGAGCATCGAAAGCCCGAACCCCAACCACCAAACCCCGGAGACCCCAGAGCATTCTCCCCACACCTGCAACCATCCCCCACACAGCACCTACGACTACTCGAGCCTTAGCCCTGACTGCACCTGGAGAGGAGCCCCCAGAGCCGCTCAGACTACCAGAGGCTCGGTCCACCTGCACTCAAGGAAGTGTGACCACCTAGGCCACAGGTCCCATCTACACCAATTGGAAGAAGAGAGCCCCCCCCCCGAAAGCACAGGCCCCACCTGTGCCCCTTGGAGGAAGAGATGGGTAGGTGCCATGCAAGAATATATTCAAGAACTTAAAGAGCACTATGGCAACACCTGAACCTAAGGGTCCTACAAAAGGAAAACCTGAACATCCTAACCCACAAGAAGCAGAAGAAGCAATCTTAAACATAACTTTCTGAAGAGGATAGAATGATGTGGGAATGATTTCTTATTAATAAAGAAACTGCCTAGGCCCATTTCATAGGCCAACCCTTAGGTAGGCAGAGAAAACATAACAGGATGCTGGGAAAAAGAAGCTGAGTCAGTGAGTCGCCATGATTCCCGCACTCCAGACAGATGCAGGTTAAGATCATTCCTGGTAAGCC
>NC_022035.1:18600116-18600522 GCF_000317375.1 Microtus ochrogaster
AAAGACCTAATTAACGACGCCCCCATTCAACAAAAAACAGTTTGGAGAGAAAAAACTATGCCCATGTTCCCAAAATATTGTTTATAAATGTTCTTTTACATTTAAAGGGGGAAATGATATGGGTATAAATAATTTGCATTGGTATGGATTTTAAGGTCAATTTTGTTATATATATATGTATTTCTAATCTTGATTAGGGTATTATGATTGTGTAGTTCATTTTTTAAATGTAATGTATAATTAAAAAATATAGATTGTTGATGGATAATCACAAATAATAGTCAAGTTTGTGGTAGTGTTACTTAGATTTTCTGGATGTATAGAGATATATTTCAATTAGATAGACATTCTTCATATCTTTCAAGGACTACAAAATATGGCATTTTAAATGTTTTAATAACTTAGG
>NC_022035.1:18601506-18610876 GCF_000317375.1 Microtus ochrogaster
AAAAAATTCCCTTAAAGAAACTGGGGAAAAGACAAACAAAAAAATTGGAAGAAATCAATAAATCTCTAAAAGAAAGCCAAGTAAAAAACAACCAAAGAGGTGAAGAAAACAGTTCAAGAGTTGAAAACAGGAACTGCAGATGCAAGCATGACCAACACATTATAAGAGATGGAAGAGAGAATATCATGAGTTGAATATATGACAGAGGAAACAGATTCATCATTCAAGGAAAATGTTAAATTCAACAAAAGGTTAAATTCAACACAAAACATCCAGGAAATCTGGGACACCATAAAAAGATCAAACCTAAGAATAACAGGGCTAGAAGAAGGAAAAGAACTCCAGCTCAAAAACACAGAAAATATATTTATCAAAAATCATAGAAGAAAACTTTCCTAACCTTAAGAAGGATATACCTATGTATACAAGGTTACCTTGTACAAAAAGGTTCCCTTGCCATATAATAATCAAAACACTAAACATACAGAATAAAGAAATAATATGAAAAGCTGCAAATGAAAAATACCAAGTAGCATAAAAGTCAGACCTATCAGAATTGCAATCTCAATGTATACCCTGAATCTCAATGTAAACCCTGAAAGCCAGAAGGTCCTGGACAGATGTGCTGCAGACACTAAGAGACCATGGATGCAAGCCCAGGCTACTATACCCAGCAAAGCTTTAAATCACCATCAATGGAGAAAACGAGATATTACAGGACAAAAACAGATTTAAACAATACCTAACCACAAATCCAGCCCTACAGAAAGTACTAGAAGTAAAACTCTAACCCAAGAAAGCTAACTGCATCCACAAAAACAAGGCAACAAATAACCTCCCACCAGTTAACCCTAAGAAGGGAAACACGCAAACATTACCACTGAAGAATAACAGGAATTAACAATAACTGGTCATTAACATCTCTTAATAGCAATGAACTCAATTCACCTATAAAAGATACACGCTAATAAAATGCTACAAAAATAGGTTCCATCTTTTTGCTGCATACAGGAAACATAACTCAAGCTCAAAGACTCTGAGTAAAGGGTTGGGGAAAGATTTTCCAATCAAATGGACCTAAGAAACAGGCAGGTATAGCTATCTTAATATCTAACAAAATAGACTTCAAACTAAAATTAACCAGAAGAGATGGAGAAGTACACTCCACATTCATCACAGGAAAAATCCATCAAGATGAAGTCTCAATCCTAAACATCTATGCCCCAAATACAAGAGCACCCACATATGTAAAAGAAACATTACTAAAGCTTAAATCACACATCAAACCCCACACACCAATAGTAGACAACTTCAACACCCCACTCTCCCCAATGGGCAGGTCAACCAGAAAGAAACTTAAAGAGATAAGAGAACTAACAGATGTCATGACTCAAATGGACTTAACAGACATCTATAGAACATTTCACCCAAACGCAAAAGGATATACCTTCTCAGCATCTCATGGAACCTTCTCTAAATTTGATCACATACTCAGTAACAAAGCAAACCTCAACAGATACAAAAAAAAATGGAATAACCCCCCTGTAGCTTATCAGATCACCAAGGCTTAAGGTTAGTATTCAACAACAACACTAATTGCAGAAAGCCCCCAAACTCATGGAAAAAAGGACAGTGCTCAATTCAATCACCCTGGGTCAAATTAAAAATTAAGATATTAGTGACTTCCTAGAATTTATCAAAAATGAATGTACAGTGGAGAAATCTCACAATAGCGACTTAACAGTACACCCGAAAGCTCTAGAACAAAAAGAAGCAGAGTCACCTAGGAGGAGTAGACAACAAGAAATAATCAAATTGAGGGCTGAAATCAATACAATAACAATAAACAAAACAATACAAAGAATCCATGAAACAAAGAGCTGGTTCTTTGTGAAAATCAACAAGATAGACAAATTTTTATCCAAACTAATGAAAAAGGCAGAGAGAGAATTTCCAAGTTAACAAAATCAGAAATGAAAAAGGGGGACATAACAACAGACATTGCGAAAATCCAGAGACTCATTAGGTCATACTGCAAAAACCTGCATGCCACAAAATTGGAAAATGTAAATAAAAGAAATGGACAATTTTCTGGATAGGTACCACATACCAAACATAAATAAAGATCAGGTGAACAATTTAAATAGATCTATCACCTGTAAGGAAACAGAAACAGTCATCAAAAGTCTCTCAGCCAAAATAAGTTCAGGGTCTAATGGTTGCAGTGCAGAATTCAGAACTTCCAAGAAGAGCTAAAACCTATACTCCTCAAAGTGTTCCATACAATAGAAACAGAAGGGACCTTGCCAAACTGTTTAGATGATGCTACAGGTACCTTGAAACCAAAACCACATAAAGACTCAACCAAGAAAGAGAATTACAGACCAATCTCCTGAATCCAAGAACACACAAAAACCCCAACATGATCAAGTTGGCTTCATCCCAGAGATGCAGGGCTGGTTCAACATACAAAAATCTGTCAATGTAAACCACCACATAAATAAACTGAAAGAAAAAAACCATATGATAATTTCATAAGATGCTGAAAAACCCTTTGACAAAATTCAAAATCCCTTCATGATAAAGGTCTTAGAGAGACCTTTACATAAACATAATAAAAGCAATATACAGCAAGGTGACAGTCAACATCAACTTAAATAGAGAGAAATTCAAAGCGATTCCACTGAAATCAGGAAAATATCAAGACTGTTCACTCTATCCATAACTACTCAATATAGTGCTGGAAGTTCTAGCTAGAGCAATAAGGCAACAAAATGAGTTCAAGAGGGATACAAATTGGAAAGCAAGAAGTCAAACTTTCACTATTTACAGATGATATGATAGTATATATCAGTGGCCCCAAAAATTCTAAGAGGGAACTCCTACAGCTGACAAACACCTTCAGTAATGTGGCAGCATACAAGATCAACTAAAAAAAAAAACAGTAGCCCTCTTATATACAAATGATAAAGGGGCTAAGAAAGAAATCAGAGAAACATCGCCCTTCACAACAGCCACAAATATCATAAAATATCTTAGGGTATCTCTAACCAAAGAAGTGAAAGACCTGTATGAAAGGACTTTCAGTCTTTGAAGAAAGAAATTGAAGATATCAGAAAATAGAAAAATCTTCTATGCTCATGGATAGGTAAGATCAACTTAATAAAAGTGGAAATATTATCAAAAGCAATCTACAGATTTAATACAATCCCCAATTAAAATCCCAACACAATTCTTCACAAACCTCAAAAGAACAATTCTCAAGTCATAAGGAAAAACAAACAACCCAAGACAGTCCAAACAATAATAGTATAGAAAAGAACCTCAAGGCATCACTATCCCTGGCTTCAAGCTCTACTATAGAGCTATAGTAATGAGAATGCTTGGTATTGGTATAAAAACAGACAGGAGGACTAATAGAATCTAATTGAAGACCCTGATATTAAGCCACACCCATATGAATACCTGATTGACAAAGAAGCTAAAATTACACAATAGAAAAAAGAAAACACATTCAACAAATGGTTCTGTTGATCTGTTTGGATATCAGTATGTAGAAGAATGCAAATAGCTCCATATCTCCATGCACAAAACTCAAGTCCAAATGGATCAAAGTCCTCATCAAAAATCCAGCCCCGTTGAAGTTCAAAGAAGAGAAAGTGATAAGTAGCCTTGAACACATGGGCAAAGGAGACCACTTCCTAAATATAACACCAGAAACATAGACACTGAGAGCATCAATTAATAGATGGGACCTCCTGAAACTGAGAAGCTTCTGTAAGGCAAAGGACACTGTCAAAACAACATGGCAGCCTAGAAAATGGGAAAAAAGCTTCACCAACCCCACATCAGACAGAGGGCTGATCTCCAAAATATAATAAACTTAAGAAAGTAGACATCAAAATTCCAAATAATCCATTTTAAAAATGGGGTACAGATTGAAACAGAGAATTTTCAACAGAAGGTTCTTAAATGGCCAAAAGATATTTAAGGAATATCTTAGCCATCAGGGAAATGCAAATCAAAATGGTTCTGAGATACCATCTTATACCTGTCAGATGACAAAGATCAAAAACACTGATGAAAACTTACTCTGGAGAGGTTGTGGGTCAAGTGGGAACACTCCTCCATTGCTGGTGGGAGTGGAAACTTGTGCAGTTGCTTTGGAAATCAGTATGACAAGTTCTCAGAAAATTACATGTCAATTCTCCTCAAGACCCAGTGATCCTACTCTTGGGCATACATCAAAGGGTGCCCAATAATACCACAAGGACGTGCTCAACAGTGTTCATGGCAGCATTATTCATATTAGCCAGAACCTGGAAACAACCTTGATGCCCCTCAATCAAAAAATGGATGAAGAAAATGTGGTACATTTACACAATGGAGTACTACTCAGTGGTAAAAAAACAAAACAAAACAAAAAAAAGCAAAAAACCAGAATGGCCTCTTGAAATTTGCAGGCCAATGAATGACACTAGAAAAAAAAAAACATCGTGAGTGTGGTAACCCAGACCCAGAAAGACAAGCACAGTATGTAGTCACTCATAAATGGATAGTAGACATAAAGCAAAGGATAACTAGCCTATAGTACACAACCCCAGAGAAGCTGCAGAAGAAGAAGAACCTTAAGAGAGACATACATAGATCCCCTGGATAAGGGGAAATAGGCAAGATCTCCTGAAAAAATTGGGAGTGTGAGGGTGGGGGAGAATGGAGGGTAGAAGTGGAGGGGGAGGTGAGAAGGAGAGGGAGGAGGAGAACAAATAAATCCTTTTTCACCGGGAGGGTAGGTATCTTAAGAGAGAAAAACTATTGTTAAAAAGTAATCTACCCTGGGAGACTGACATCAGGGAATACTCAAAGGTTGGAGAGCTTCAATTTGGCCTGTCACTGTCCCCCAGGGAGGGAAGTCCCACATAAGTAGCAGGAGAGAGCAGGAGACCCGAAACTGAAAGGTTCAAGTAACATGAGGCTGGCTAAGTTGAGTATTTCTAACCCCATCCTCAATGGGCAGGAGCATATTTCGTCAACTAAGATTTACCTCGGAGTTCAATGGCTAAGTCTAAAGGCAATGAGTTTATCACCTATATGCCTTTGACCACTGTAGAGTCTGAGAGCTCTGAAATTCCAGGGAGAGCACATGATGCTGACATTGGCCTTCTTCCAGCAGGGTAATTAAAACGCAGGAATCTTTGGAAGGAAGAAGACAGGGTCTCTGCTGGTACCAATTTGACCTCGGTGCTACAGTTGCTAGTCTACCAATGTGCCTGGGTGACACCTCTCAGTTGAACCTTTTACCCTGGGGGGATATGGGGAGTCTGAGGGGAATCAAAAGAATCTGCCTAGTCCACAGAATGCAGAGCTACTAAGCATGACCCAAAGAGTCCCCTGGTATACAAAGAAAACTAGCTGCTGTAAAGACAAGTCTGGCTAACACCAAATACTTGTCCAATATACGTGCAGCAACAAGTTAATCCAAAGGAAAAATAGGAGAACAAACATCCCTCACCTCCTGCCATGGCCAGGTTATGCACAGACATTTACAGGAGCCACAGAATAGCTGAAACTTCCAACATTTTCATGTGTTATTTCCCTTCGCACATTCATCTAGTTTTGTTTATGTATACTATTTTTCTTGATTTATTTCTTGACCTCTCTTCTGCATTTACTAGTATTTTGAAGTTACCTTACTGGCTTTAAAAATACTCCAGATTTTATTTCTATTTTTTATTATTATTTTATTTTATTACTTTAAAAAATACCAAAACAAATTCCCACCTCCTCCCCTCTTCCCACTCCCCCCACTTCTCCCCAACACCCTTTCCTCTTACCTCCCTTCAGTCTTAAGAGAGGGCAAGGCACCCTGCCCTGTGGAAAGTCCAAGGCCCTCCCCACTACATCCAGGCTTAGGAAGGTATGCATCCAAAGAGAATATGATCCCAAAAAGCCAGTACATGCAGGAGAGACAAATCTCAGTGCCATTGTCATTGGCTCTTCAGTCTATCCCAACATTCAGAGGGACTAGTTTGAAACCATGCTTGTTCACTCCCAGTCCAAATACATATCCTCTTTTATTCTCTCTTGTTAGAGAATGGAAAGACTTTTTTTTAAAGGGACAAAAAAGAAGATAAAGCAAAATCAAACCAAGCTGAATAGGAAAAAAAAAACCCAGAAAAACAAAGAATCAAAGAAAGAGCACAAGAAATAACTGTAGGTGCAGAGACATACACATGGACACACACAGAAATCCCCTAAAAGAATAAACAAGAAACCATAATATATAAGCAAAAGACCTATAGAGTAATAATTAATGAAAGTAATATGCTCAGAAAAGGCATTATGAGACAAAAAATTCCTCCAAAACCACCACAGAGTTGTGCATTGGCCATTTACTTCTATGCGTGGGGCCTTATTGTTGTTTGTATACCCAGTCAAATTCCATTGGAAAAAAATAATTTTTCCTTTGCTAGTAGTTATCAACTGGGGATAGCTTCTGGGTTAAGGAGGGGAGCTTTTCCCTCTTCTTCCTTCATCCCCTCTGCGCTGGAATGCCATTGGGCCCAGACCTGTGCAGGCCTTGTGCATGCTGCCATAGTCTCTGTGAGTTCAAATGTATATCGGTCCTGCTGTGTTAAAAGGCCTTGTTTCCATGGTGTTCTTATCCTCTCTGGTTCTTGCAATCTTCCCACAGAGTTCCCTGAGGCAGAAAGGGAGGGAATTTATGGAGACATTCTGCTTAGGACCAAGTATTCCAAGGTCTCCCATTCTCTGCACATTGTCCAGATGTGAATCTCTCTATTTAGGCCCATCTCCTGCAGAAGAAAGCTTTTCCTATTATGGCTGGACAAGACATTTATCAATGAATATGGCAGAATGTAATTAGGAGTCATTTTATTGTTATATTCCTTAGTGTTAACCAAACCTTATCGTTTGGCTTTCCCCTAGTTCCCTGGCATGTGAACTCTCAGGTTCTTGGCCGTCTGAGCAGTGTTATGTATGGGTTCCATCTCATGAATTAATTCTAATCAGATAAACCCCAATATCTGTCTTTGAGTTTTTATTAATCATGCATCGATTTGGCAATTTCATTTTGATCACTTTCAATATGTATTTATTTTAGGAAGCTTCTAATGTATTAGGTTTCCATACAACCCCTTGCTGTGGGACAATGGTCTTTTACCCTGTCACTCGTATTATTTTTAATAAAATGCTGATTGGCCAGTAGCCAGGCAGGAAGTATAGGTAGGACAACAGTGACCAGGCACGGAGTAGAGGTGTGGAAACGAGAATTATGGGAAGAGGAATGTTTCAGTCTGCCATCATCACCCAGATGCAGAGGAAGCCAGACACAGAGCAAGCAAGATGTGACTACCTTGCTGAAAAAGGTACCCAGCCATGTGGCTAACACATGTGGAAGGATGCTTAAAAAAATCCCACACTAGCTCAGAATTGAGAAATAAACAGTTATTTATTTAGGGGTAGATGCACAAATCAGAATCCTCTGCTGAAATGGAGATCAGAAACTGAATTCTGCAGCTGGAAAAGAGAGCCCAGACACATTCTCTACATCAGCATATATAGTATAAGATGCCACGCCCAAGTGGGCAGGTAACCACTGGCTGTAAGACTTTCTACAGCAAATACAGACAAGTATTATGGGCTAATATAAGTTACAAAAATTAATAGGAAGTCTGAGCTAATAGGCCAATCAGTTTATAGTTAATGTAGACCTCTGTGTGATTTCTTTGGGACTTAACTGCGGGAACCGGGCAGGACAGAAACCTCAGTCAACAACTCCTCAAATGGCCCTGTGTTTTTACTGTCCCTCCCTGTATTTCCTCCCTTCCACCCTCCACCCTCATCTTCCCTATTTGATCTTACCACTACAGCACTCCACATCTATCTAGAACCATCTATTCTATTTCCCCTTCCTAGGATGATCTAATTCCTTACCCTTGTGGTTATATGAATAGTAGACTGTTTTTTGAAGACTTAACAGCTAACATACACATAGGCTAATACACACGATATCTGTCTTTTGGGATCTGGGTGGGTAAGCTCTCAGGATGAATTTTTTTTGTAGCTCCATCCATTTACCTGTGAATTTCGTGATTTCATTTTTTTAAACAAATACCTGAAAAAATTCATTTTTTATCCATCCAGCCATTGATTATTGATTATTTCCAATTTCAGCCTATTATGAAAAGGCAGAAATAAAATGGTTGAGCAAATGTCTCTGTAGTAGGATGTCTAGGCCTTTGGGTTTATGCCCAAGAGTGGTATAGCAGGATCTTGATGTAAATCAATTCCCAGTTTCTTGAGGAACCACCACACTCCTTTCAGCTTTTGCACACCATCTGGTATAGATCCATATTTAAATGGAACTTCAAGAAACTGAAAAGCTTCTATATAGCAAAGGACACTATCATTCAGACACAGTAGGACATACACAAATGAACTCACAGAGACTGGTGAGGCATGCGCACAGCCTAGACAGATCTGCACCAGATGGGGTCCTAGAGCTGAATGGAGAAGTCAATACATGCTCCCATCCCTAACCCAGAAGCAATCTCCAGTTGATAACCACTTCCAAATGAAAATTTTGTTTCCTCCAAAGTAAGTCTCACTGGGGAAACAAAACTACTCTTAAGGGTAGGATACATGCCCAGCAGTAGATGGCCAACAGAAAATGAACTCAATGACATCTTTGGAACTTCCTTGTCTCATACTGTTTTTTCATTTTTCTTATTTTAATTTTTAAATTTTCATTTTAATTGTTTTCCTTTTTCCTCTTTATTGAAAATACCGTTTTTCACATAATATATCCTGATTATGGTTTCCCTTCCCCTCCACCTACTCCTCCCAGTTCCTCCCCACATTCCCTACCTTCCAGATCTACTGACTTTCTGTCTCTTATTAGAAAAGAACTGGCTTCTTAAGAGATAAAAACAAAACATGACAAAATAAAATATACTAAGATAAAGCAAAAAGTATCATGTCAAATTTAGACGTGGCAATCCAACAGGAGGAAAAGAGTTCCAGAAGCAGGCACAAGAGTCAGAGACCCACTTGTTCTTGCACTCACGAGTCCACGAAATACTAAGTTGACAGCTATAATACATCCACAGAGGACCTGGTGCAGACCCGTATAAGTGCTGCGCTTGCTGCTTCAGTTCAGGAAGTTCTTATCTGCCTTGCTTAATTGATTAAAAGGGCCTTGTTCTGCAGGTGTCCTCCATTCGCTCTGCCTCTTCCATTTTTTCAGTCTCCTCTTCCACAGAGTTCCCTAAGGGAGGGATTTGATGAGACCTCCTATTTATACTCTCTTCTCTCTCTCTCTCTCTCTCTCTCTCTCTCTCTCTCTCTC
>NC_022035.1:18610976-18621654 GCF_000317375.1 Microtus ochrogaster
CTCTCTCTCTCTCTCTCTCTCTCCCTCTCCCTCTCTCTCCCTCCCCCCCTCTCTCTCTGTAATATCTGGCTATGGATCTTGGCATCTGTTATGATCTGTTGCTTTCAAGAAGCCTCTCTGATGATGACTGAATGAAGCGTTGCTCATACTTGTCTTTCGGGGTCTGGATTACCTCACTCAGGATAATTTTTCCTAGTTTCTTCCATTTGCCTGCACATTTCATAGCATCATTCTTTTTTGAATTGCTGAGTAATACCTCATTGTGTACCACATTTTCTTTACCCATTTTCCAGTTGACGGCCATTGAGGTTGTTACCAGTTTCTGGCTATTATGAACAGAGCAACAACCAGCACAGTTGAGCAAGTGTCCTTATGGTAGAATGGAGCTTCCTTTGGGTATATGCCCAAGAGTGGTTATAGTTGGCTCTTGAGGTAGATCGATTCTCAACTTCTGAGAAACTCCCATATTGATTTACATAGTGACTGTACATGCTTGCATTTCCACCGGCAATGGTAGAGTGTTCCCCATGCTTCGTATCCTCTCTAGCATGAGCTATCACTTGGGCTTCTGATCTTAGCTATTCTGACAATTGTCAGATGAAATCTCAGAGTCATTTTGATTTACATTTCCCTGATTGCTAAGGATGTTGAACATTTCTTTAAGTTTTTCTCAGTCATTTGAGTTTCCTCTATTAAGAATTCTCTTTTTAAAGCCACAGAGCTGGGGATGAGGCTCACAGGACACAACATCAGCATACAAGAATGGGTTTTCTTTACATATAACAAACTTGCTGAGAAATAAATCAAAAGCTCATTTAAAGTAGCTTTAAATAATGAATTACCTAGACACAAACCTAACCTAGTCAAGGATGTAAACCAATAACAGTGAAGAAAGAAATGGAAGGCTTTCAAGATAGGGAACACTTACATGCGCATGGATTCAGAAAATTAATACTGTGAAAAAGACTATACTACTGAAAGTAATTACTAGATTCAACCTCTCATCATCAAAATTCCAGTAACATTTTTTTTGTACAACTAGGAAAAACACATCTGAATTCACATGAAAGAAGACAAGCCTCTGCATAGTCAACAGTTAAATAACAATTTAAAAAGCAATGTTAGAAGTGTTCTAATACCTGATATTGAACTATACTACAGAGCCCAAATAACAGAGTATAGTGTGCACAAAACAGACACATAATACAAGACCCAGAAATAAATCAAATCTTCGTCAAAGATGTGTAAAACATATATTTACAAAAACAGTTTCTTCAACAAATAGAGTTGGGAAAATAGGACATCCACATGTAAAGAATAAAATGCATAAAAATCAATGCAAAATAGAATGAAAGACTTTAATATGAAAATTTGAACCTACATGAGGGAAACATAAATTAAATAGTAATGGCCAATATATATTTCAAAAAAACGTTTGGCATCCTTATTCATCAGAGAAACGCAAATTAAAACTGCATTGAAGCCCTATCTTACCTGACTCAGAATGATTGTCATTGTTGTGTGTTAAGTCTTTTCCTGGGGAGAAGCTACACACAGTCCAGATAGAAAGCCCAAGACAGAGAAGGTTATGGACATTACTAAAGTCCAACTTGCTATACCTATGAATTTTATTGGGGTTACTCAAAGGAATACGGATCAGAAGTTACTTATAGGAGCAGAAATGACTCAAAAACAGCTGCACAACCAAAGTCCACCCCAGCATTGGTGACAGCTCACAAAACTGGGAATCAGGAGCACACTGCACAGCCTAAAGGCAGCTTAGCAGGGTGGAGGGTGTCCTTTCCAGGTACCTCAGTTGGTCCTTTTACAGACAACCTGGCTTGTTGCAGCTTTTTTTCAGGCTGTTGGTCAGCTCTGAGTCTTCTTTTCAGTTTGGCTTGTTTACTCTTGGGAAGAGGGGCCTAGAGGATCTGGTCAGTTTCAGGGACTTCCTGAAGCTATTTTGAGTTGTTTACTTTCTGTTTTAGGGAGCTTCCCTGAAGGGATGGAATGTTTCAATCTCAGTGGTAGGTGCTACACTGTAATCGAAGAGCAAATACTGTTGAGGCTGTGGAGAAAGAACTTTCATGGGTTGCCCTGGAAGATATCAACTAGTATATCTGCTTTTCAAATCAGTAGGAATTCTCAACACGTGAAAAACAGAATTGGAGAGATAGCTGAGCGGTTTAGAGAGGACCCAAGTTTGTTTTCCAGCCCTCCATTCTAAAAATACAGTTCTAAGGAACTCTGACTCCCCTCTTCTGGATTCTGTGGGCACCAGGTGAAAGAAAAAGTAAGGACTCAATACCTCCAAGACCAAGTTCTCAGCACAAAGGAGAATAATTTGCCCCAGAGGGACAGACGACAGAGGGCAGGGAATAAGAGACAAAGACAGGATATAGAAGAAGAAGGAGAAAAGGAAGGGAAAGGGGACAGGGATATTTGCTGGGGAGTAGGCAAGACAAAGGACTGCCTCTGGATAGAGAGGAGATAGATGTGGCCCACTGGAAAATGGTGGTTTATAAAGGTACAAAAAGAAACTCCATGTTAGGATCAGATATTTACTTTTAATTGGGCATGTTAATTAGGTGAACGAAAGGGGGCTTTTGCTTGCTGGACTTCAATACTTTGATAGCTAGACCTTGGTAGTCAGCCTCAGGAGGAGGAAGTGGCCAAATAAGGTGTCTAGCTTTAGGGATGTAATCTAATGGCTTTTAGCATGGCAAAGGGAATGGGGGGGGGAGGCAAGGCCTGCCAGTGCCATGCTCGCCATGCTAGTGCTGGCCAGAATCCCCTCACCAGGCACACATTAATATTATATAAACCAGAGAAATTATTGAAAGAGAAACTAATTTGAAACTATGCTCATGTATTTATATTGACATCCAATTTTTAAAAATGTCAAATGCCATTCAGCACTCTAATGATATCTTTAATGGCTAATTGTGCCAAAATAATTACATAACCATATGCAATAAAATGAGCTTCAGTTTTCCTTGTGTAAAATTAATTGCCTGCTCTAGACTAAAAGTATTAGCTAGCATTCTTAATATTCTAGAAGACAATATTGGAAAAACCTCTGTGATCTGGGTTCAGGAAAAACATTTATTAGATCATAATCTATAAAAATAAACTGATTAACTGGACTTCATCAAAACTATGAGCTTCTTTTTGCGGGACACAAAACCAAGAGGCTGGAAGAAAGATAATATGATGTTACAAGATTTATATCCTGCCTATATAAAGCTTCACACAGATATATGGATACCCAGAATATATAAATTGGATTTTAGTAATCTAATTTTTCAAAGTGGGTGAAATATTTAAGTGGGTGAAATATTTGCATAGACATTTTACCCACAAAGGCATTGAATGGCAGGCACTATGCATCTAAAATATGCTCCAACTCATTCTTTATTGGAGAATTGAAAAGTACAAGCATTGGGTGTGTGTTCCATCACACACCAGTCCCATCTGTGAAAAATGACACAGCTGCCTGTATCAAAGGTTGGCAAGAAAGTGGTCCAACTGGAACCCTCATATATTGTCTGTGGAAATGTAAAATGTCAAAGATTTGGGAAGCCAGCCGTTTGTTAAAATTTTAATATACGTCTGCCATATAATCCGGACATTCCACACTTTTCTCATTCGAGAAAAGCAAAAGTGCATATCCAGACAATGATTTGTATGTAAACATTTGTATCAGCTTCCTCCCCTGCTTCCGATATCCTTACTTTTCTCCCCCTCCACATGACATTTTCTCAGGCTGGGTTTGAGCTCCTGAACTCAAGTTAATCCATCTGCTTCAGCCCCTGCCCTTGCTAGGCCCAGGACCTGATTCTTTTTGCCCTTCGTTATGTTATAAGTACAGCTGCCTGCTAACGTGCAACAGACGGCATGGAGATAACACCGGGCACAGTCTGTGGAGCACCTCACAGGGAGAATAGTAGACGAGAGGGAGTGACCAACAGGAAAGGACAAATAGCATTCGGGGGCATTTATCATTGGTTTGGTGAGTGAGAATTTCAAGTGAATCTTATTCAGAACTAGTTGGCCCCAAACTCTGGGAGTTCCTTGTTCTAAGGTCCTGAGTTGTATTTGTCACACATCTGGGCACAACTCACACAATTTGGGGTCCTTCAGGTAAACTCGGACAGCACAAAGGTGACTGGGTGCTTGCCTGAGTTGAGCTGTAAAAGGTTGGTTGCATCTCTTCGGCCTTTGTCTGTAAGCTGCTACAAGGACAACAGGAATTGGGCACATGGGTTGTTGCCCATACACAAACCAATATGGCTCTGGGATGATGTAACTGGCAAATCATAACCTCAGGAAATAGTGGCTTTCAGATTGGCTGCATCTCCTTTATGAGGTGCAGGTGCAACCACTGGCCCACATCCTAGCTGCAGAGAACTCCATCCTTTTTCAAAACTGTCTTCATGTCCTGGCAATCAGACTCATTGTGGAGTCTCTCAAGGTAGTCCATCAGGTCAGAAAATCATGTAACAACAGTATCCCAAGTTTCTTGGTTGTGCTTTGGGAATTGAAACCTGTCTGCTACAGGTAGAGCCAGCTTTGAACTGGAGTTGCTAATAATGTCTAAGCCTGATAGGAACATCTTTGCAACTGTATGGTATCTTTCGAAGTCATGTAATGGACTACAGATTATGCACAGTGACGGACTCATCATCACCTTGCACAGGAAACCCTTACTTCTGACCTGAAATCTCATCACTTTTTATGGGTTGGGGAAGGCTGTAGAGAGGCAAGTATACTGTCATCTCTTCATATGAGAAAAAATATTTCTGTACATAGGATGACACTGTCCAACACTAGCTTATTGCCTTAGATTTTACTGCAGAAAACAAGGATGTTCTAGTCCTACAAGCAAAGAAGTAGAGCATGTGCTACCCCTGCAGCAATAAGGCCTGGCAGGGCCACAAACTGCACAGCTCCCAGATCTTACTCTCACTGATGGTAGCAGAGCCAAGGGTGGTAAGGCCTTTGGGTCCAGGTTCTTCTATGGGCTAGCAGGCGAGGCAGGCAACAGACAGACTGCTGACCTCATAGAGTAGTGACAGTAGAAATCAGCTCCTTTTGTTACCTTGCAGCAATTAGATTTGCAATAGCCCAGATCTGTAAAGAATTCAAATGTTCATCATAACGTGAGCAGATACTGTTTAATCAATACAGTGCAATACTATCCAAAAAGGAAAGAAGTATCAATGTATGTTGCAATATAAATGAACCCCCCCAAGTGATTATACTTGTATCTTTAAGAAGTAAGGGAGAAGCAGGGCAGTGGTGGCACATGCCTTTAATCCTAGCATTGAGGAGACAGAGGCATGTGGATCTCTTAGTTTGAGGCCAGCCTTGTCTATACAGCAAGTTACAGGACAGGCTCCAAAGATACAAAGAGGAAACCCAGGGAAAAAGAAGCCAGGAAGAAATAATACTCTACCATTCTGTTTATGTAAGACCTGGGAAATGCAAAGTAATATGTATCAATAGAGTAAGGCCAGTCAGGGGCAAGAGTGGTGTACTGGTTAATTCCTTCATTGCTATAATCTCTACTTCCACCTCCTCCTCAATTTAAGAGAACAGAACTGTTTTGGCTCATTGTTTGAGAGGACAGTGCTCACTGTGGTGAGGAGGGCATAGTAGCAATTGTCTCTATAGCAGCTATTTATCCACATTTCACTAGGCCAGAAAGCAGAGAGAAAGAAAGTGGCTAGATTATCAACCTCAAGGTCCACCCCCCAGGGACCTACTTCCTGCAAGTAGACACCTTCACTTAAAGGGGACACTCCACCAGCACCAGCTGAATTCATGTGGTCTAAATAGAGGAGCCTGTGGGGGAAATTCCACATTCAAATAAGGATAAGTGAGAATGAGTAGTTACTAAAGGGTTCATAGAAACGTTGGAAATGATAAAGATATGTTTCAGTTGTGAAGATAGTTTCATAATTATGAATATATGTATATTATCAAATTTTATACTTTATTTTTTTATTTTTTTTAAATTTATTTATTTAATTAAGGATTTCTGCCTCCTCCCTGCCACCGCCTCCCATTTCCCTCCCCCTCCCCCGATCAAGTCCCTCTCCCTCATCAGCTTGAAGAGCAATCAGGGTTCCCTGACCTGTGGGAAGTCCAAGGACCGCCCACCTCCATCCAGGTCTAGTAAGTTGAGCATCCAAACTGCCTAGGCTCCCACAAAGCCAGTATGTGCAATAGGATCTAGCCATAAATAAATAAAGGACAGTGAGCTTATAATTCACGATCCTAGAGAAGCTAAATTCGAAGGTGAATCCAAAGACAAACATATAGGCATCCTCCTAAATATTAACCTTCATCAGGCCATGAAAGGAGACAGAGACCCACATTGGATCACCGGACAGAAATCTCAAGGTCCAAATCAGGAGTAAATTTTATACTTTAAATATATATAAGTAACACAATTTTGTTGGAGGAGGGAACAGCTTGTTGGTTTCCAGCTGCTTAACCCCAAAATAATCACACAGAAACTGTATTATTTAAATCACTGCTTGGTCCATTAGCTTTAGCTTCTTACTGGCTAACTCTTACATATTAATTTAACCAATTTCTGTTAATCTGTATATTGCCATGTGGCTGTGGCTTACCAGCAAAAGTTCCAGCATCTGTCTCCACGCAGGCTAGATGGTATCTCTTGATTCTGCTCTTCTTTTTCCCAGCATTCAATTTAGTTTTTCCCGTCTACCTAAGTTCTGTCCTATCAACAGGCCAAGGCAGTTCTTTATTCATTAGCCAATAAAAGCAACACATAGACAGAATGACCTCCCACACTACAATTTATTAGAATGTATAGTGACAATAATCTCAGGTTTTGCTGCTGACCAAAAGGAATCCATTTGCTTTAGTTTCCCTCTTTCACATCCCATCTGATGTTTCCATTATACTCTGCCAAAATTTTGACTCAGTGATTTCTGCCTTTATATTTCATAAAAATCTCAATTTTAATTTTTAATGGATCTCAGAACTTAGTGGTCATATCTTTACTGACTTACCATAGCTTTTCAGCACATATATATTCAGGAAGTAGAAATAGTAAGAGACATATTGGTAATTTCTGTAGGATCCAGACATAATATTTTTGGTCCTAATTATTAGTGACTATCTCTTATCCTTCCCTCCTTAGTAGTTGAGTCAATCACCATGACAACAGAGCGATGTCTCTTTCTTTCTTGTTGGTGCACTATGGGATAAGCCTGATTCATCAAGGAACAGTCTCAGTTCCCAATTTATCCTAGTCATGATCTTTATCCCTTGTTGAACAATTGCTTTCTTAGGCACAAGGATCTCCAAATTCATAAAGACTGAGGTATCTGGGAAACAACCAAATACAAAGTTACACAAAGATACGGGTGGTGAGGGCACTAAAATTGCTTGCCACACTTAAGATTGACGGATGACCTGAGTTCAATGTCTGGTACACACTGGGGAGGGAGAGAGCTGATTCCTGAAATTTGTTCTCTGATTTCCACATGCATCCCATGGCATGCATGCACTTGCACATGCATGCAGAAAATGAAGGTAATAAGCATAAGAACCAAGAGCTAAAAATTACTTATACATATGTACATATACTTGGAGCTAGATGCAACATTGAGATCTGATCTTGTATTTGAACATTGATCTGATAGGCTATTTTGGAGCTAAACTTGACCCTTCTGAAGTTCATCCTCCATTCTGTCATTTGGGTGACAGAGCAAATAGGGAGACCATTGACTTCTGTAAATTTGCATCCATTGTCATTCTTCTCTCCCTATAAAACATGTTCATTGGTCAGAATTGATATTTCATGAAGTGGCACAATGAACATATGTCATTAATGGTTCTCTCTCAGAGCTGACAGAATGTATATATTAAAAGGGGATTATGATATAGTCTGGGTAGCCAAACAGTGGTTGTCAGTACACCAGAGAGAGAGCAAATCCAGCTGCTTCTCAGTCCACAAGGCTGGATGAGTCAGCAATTCCAATCTGGAGACCAACTGGGCTTCAGTTCATATTGAAAGATAGAAGAAGCTGGGTTCTTTTATCAGCAAAGGATGACAGCAGCAGTGGCAACAGTGATAGTTTCATCAGTGGTTACAGCAGCAACAGGAATGGAAGTAGAAACTCATGAACAGGGTAGATAAACTTACCAGTAAGATGTGAAGGCAAGCAAGCAAAAGCTTTCCCCTTAGAACTTATGCCTATATTGCACTGGAAGGTGCATTCATATTTGTTAGGGGTGTTGTCCACTTCAATTAACTCTGTCTCTCTCTCTGTCTCTCTGTCTCTCTCTCTCTCTCTGTCTCTCTCTCTCTCTCTCTCTCACACACACACACACGCACAATACACACCCACACATCCCATACAAATGTGTGCAGAGACTTGCCCCTTAGTTGATTCCAGATCCAATCAAGTCAGTTCACTGAAATTTGCACCACACACACAGTGACTAGTGTAAGTGAAGATGAATCGTTATCTAAAATATGTATCTGATTCTGTGAGAATATATCATTCCCATATGATGAATCAGTTTCCCTCCAGATGACTGTTTTGTCCTGGGAAGAATGGTATTACATTAGAGATAATCATGAGGATCCTTCCATGTAATCATGGAAGGTCAAGTGTAATAGTCACAGGATTAACCTTGTCAGAGGAAATCTTTGATCTTGACAAAAAAAGCATAGCCTCCTCTACCATTGCCATTGGCACATTATACATGGCCCATTGGCAACCTTCAGACTGTCACTGAGAAACACTCTAACACTCATATCATGTCATCTTGTCTACCTTATCATTGACTTCATCATCTTTCAGGACTTGTCCTGTGGCTGGCAGTTAATTAAATAGAATACTATGTCCCCACGCTCCTGCATTGCTGGTGGGAGTGCAAGCTGGTACAGCCCCTTTGGATATCAGTATGGCGAGTTCTCAGAAAATTAGGAAACAACCTTTCTCAAGATCCAGCAATACTGCTTTTGTGTATATATCCAAAGGATGCTCAATCGTGCCACAAGGACATGTGCTCAACTATGTTCATAGCAGCATTGTTTGTCATAGCCAGAACCTGAAAACAACTGAAATGCCACTCAACTGAAGAATGGATAAGGAAAATGTGGTACATTTACACAATGGAGTGCAACACAGCAGAAAAAAATGACATCTTGAAATTTGCAGGCAAATGGACAGAGCTAGAAAACATCATATTGGGTGGGGCAACCCAGACCCAGAAAGACAATTGTCATATGTACTCATTCATAAGTGGTTTTTCAGGATAAAGCAAAGAACACCCGCCCACAAATCACAGTCCCAGAGAACTTAGACAATGATGAGGACCCTAAGAGAGACATACATAGATCTAATTTACATGGGAAGTAGAAAAGGACAAGATCTCCTGAATAAATTGGGAGCTAGGTTGAAAATCCAAACATATACATGGAGAAAGAAGGAAGATTTAGGAAGACTCCAGCAGCAACCAGGAAAGCAACATGTGAGGTAACAGCCACAAGCCTTGTGGTAAAATATAGAATAATAGAAATGGGTTAATTTAAGTTCTAAGAGCTAGTTAATAATATGCTTAAGCTAATAGGCCAAATAGTTTATAATTAATATTAAGTCTGAGTGGTTATTCAGGAACTGGAAGGCAGTAGAGAAATCTCCATTTACAGCCAACCTTCCTATTTTCATGTTTTTACATTCCTTGAAGTTATTACTTAAAAAGTCTAGTAAGTTCACCCAATAGACTTCTAAACAACCTAATCAAAAGACTATAAACGGTTCCTGTTGGGGGAGGCTGCTTGTTCATTCCCAGCTTCCCAGACTCAAAATAATCACACAGAAATTATATCATTTTAATATTGTTAGGCCAATAGCTTAAGCATATTTCTGGCTAACTTATGTCTTAAATTAACTCATTTTAATTAATTCATGTATTGCCATGTGGCTGCAGCTTACCAGGCAAAGTTCCAACATCTGTCAGCTCCAGCGGCGACATGGTGTCTCACTGACTTTGCCTTCTTTCTCTCTCAATGTCTCTTCCAGCCTGGTTATATTATATTCTGTTAGGCCATTGGCCAAAAGGAGCTTCTTTATGCATTAACCAATAAGAGCAACACATATACAGATGGACTTCCCACACCAAGTACTCTTAGGTGATTAAATCAACACATTAGATACAGAATTCTAGTCAAATGTACCTATATCAATAAATTCAACCAAATATATAGTCTTCTTTCTTGGTATATTCTTTGAATACATATACCTGTTCTTAAAACTATTGCTGATTCACATTGGCAAATCTTACAGCTCTTTTAAAATACACTGTCTCTCTTGAAGACATTACTTTTGTGGTTTACTGAGCTCTCATTCTAAATATGGTTTGCACTATCATACAACAAAAGTATATGCTCAGCTATGCTCATAGCAACACTGTTTGTAATAGCCAGAACCTGGAAACAACCTAGATGCCCTTCAATGAAAGAATGGATGAAGAAAGTATGGAATATATACATACTAGAGTATTACTCAGCAGTAAAAAACAATGACTTCTTGAATTTTGCATGCAAATGGACAGAAATAGAAAACACTACCCTGAGTGAGGTAAGCCAGACCCAAAAAGAGGAGTATGGAATGTACTCACTCATATT
>NC_022035.1:18626800-18638100 GCF_000317375.1 Microtus ochrogaster
TGAATGAAAGAACCTTGGGGGAAGAGAAGGATTTCTCTTTAGCTCCACTTGTTTACTTTTCCATAAACTCCCAGGATGGCTTACATGTTAGCTGCTAATCACACCATCTGCTCAAACAGCGCTTCAGTAAATGGCTCGATTCATACTGTTCCTCCAAAAGAATCTTTCTAAGGACAATGTTTATGTCTCTGTTAGCCTTCATTTGGCAATGTAGCGTGAGATGAGCTATTTTAACTTTGCTGTCATTGTAAACACATATTGAATTTCCCGTTTCTTCACTGTGCAGAAAACAGGACAACTTCTCTGCATTCATTCCACTCGACTCTGGGCATTGGGTGGGGGTGGGGTGGGAGTGTAGCTAGGCAGAGATTCTATTTTAAAAACGAAAAGAAAAAAGATGAAGTCAAGGAGTTCCAGACAATATTTCCCCTGAATTCTTTAATTTGTGAGGAGTAGGTTCCAGCTGCGCAGAACTACTCAGGCCAGGCAAAGAGAACAGAGTGTCCTCGATGTATGAAAAGGAGCAGCTATGCTGAGGAGCCTGGCTCCTCCAACCCATCTTGTCACTTCGGATGCAGTGCTGTGGCTGTAAAGTCGTGTGTGGTAATGAGAGCCTAGGTCTCTCAGAAAGTCAGGAAGCAAGTGGTCTTTCAGGTGACAGGGAGTAAGAGGTAGATGTGTGGAGGGCCTGGCTTCATGGCAGAATCTGGGTAAGTTCAGCCACTATAACTAGTATATGCAAACACCGGTCCAGGTTTGTGTCATTTCCCCTCTCTTTACCAAGTCTCCTAGCTCCATGAAAGGTGCTGCATTCTAAAGTCATGTAGAAAAGAGCCACACAGGAACTTGATGTCCCTCAGTGAAATGGTACCATGCCGGATTTTGTGGAGAATGTCTGTAAGCCTTGTTTTATGGAAGGCTGAGGCAGGAGGATTTCTTTTGTTCTAGAGTTTGATGTCAGTCTGGGCAGCCTCATGAGATTTTACTTGTAAAAGAAAGCAAATGACACCAGACTAAAGATAGTTAACAATACTACTATGACACAAGTCGGCCAATTTCATAACATGAGAAAATAAATGAAGCCCAAGATCATTTCACCAGAAATGTTTAGGAATAGCTGAACTCACTCACTTAGTTCTGATGGCTTTTCCCTTTAATTTGAAACGCTTCCTCAGTCTTACTTTTTCACAGCCCTCAGGTTCTACCAGTCGCCTTTCCCCACTGGAGTTCATATATTGTTATCTCATGATTACATGTGGCTGTCTTTCCTTTGGTTACTTTTCCTCTTGCTTGTTGCATAACATTAGAATGCACATGACTCAGTTTTGTCCCAGTAGTAACAATGTCAACATTGAACACTTGGTTAAGGTAGCACGGGCCCAGTTATCCACCATTCCTTCCTCCCTGATATAATTTCTTCTTTGTATGCTATGTATTAATATTTTATCAAGGCATGTTGGGCCTGCATGCATATTTTATATTTTTTTCTTAGGGAAGTCTCCATCGAATAATCCAAACATAATAATTTCATTTTACTAAGCATGCTAAACTTTTTTTCTTTCTTACCTTTTTTTCCTTTTTTTTTTTTTTTTTTTTTTTTTTTTGTTTTCGAGACAAGGTTTCTTTGTGAAGCCCTGGTTGTCCTGGAACTTACTCTGTAGACCAGGCTGGCCTCTAACTCAGAGATCTACTTGTCTCTGTCTCCCAAATGCTGGGATTAAAGGCCTGCGACACCACTGCTCAGCTGCATGATGAACGTTTAAAGACTTTTTGAGCTTAAGTTCAAGCCTACAGAAAAAATGACTTCAACAGTGTTTTCCAGACCCAACAGGGCTAATGCACATGTGAATTCAAAAACCGTGATAGCAAGCAGAAGAAAGACCTGCACAAACTCAAGCCAGACAGAAATCCCAGGATGGACAAGGGGTGGTAGACACAAAGTCCCAGCCCTAGCCAGGTAGGTACTTGCCACTGATAGCTTCTGGGAAGAGGAAAATCAGTTTTCTTCAATGGAGTGATGCTGGGTATAGCAAGCTCTGCAGGGAAAGAGGAGTGAACCAACGTAACTAGTCAATGGGTTTTTGTTTGATTGGTTTTTAATTTGTTTTGTTTTTGTTCTTGTTGTTGCTGCTGCTGCTTCTGCTGGTGGTGGTATATGTGTGTTGGGGGCTGAGTGTACATATGTGAACCCGTTTTTCTTTGGGGTTCTGTTTTGTTTTATTAAAGAGAGAACACATAAAGTTGGGTGGGTAGAGAAGATTGTATAAAATTCCAAAATAATCATAAAAGCATTTTTAAAAGGAAAAGAAAAAAGGAACGTATAGCATAAATATTTTCCTTCCACCCTTTGCTAAGACTACCAAGGGGCTGTTTATTATATTTTGTTGTTATTCTCTTTGTGTGTACTTATATATCAATATGCATGCATGTATTTCATGTGAAACTTTTCTGACTCCTGGACAGTAAGTTGCAGACACAATACTTCGGTTTCTATTTTTAAAAGGTAAGTAAATTCTCTTTCATAACCAAAACATAGTTATAAAGTCCAAGAAATTAACATTAACGCAGCATAACTTATCTACAGATCTTATTCAAACCCTAAAATTATATCACCAATGTCCTTAATCAAAAATCCAGGTATCTGGGTTATCTTTATTGGTCATACCCTTTTATTTAGTCTCCTTTAATTCAGAATACTTCACTCATTTCTTTTTCTTTCATGATTTCCGTTTTTGAGACAAGGTTTCATTGTGGAACACTGGCTGGTCTTGAACTCACGATGTAGCTCAGGCTGGCTCCTGAGTACTAGAACTACAAGCCTGTGCCACCACGCCTGATTCTTTTATGATCTTGATGATTCTGAGTACATAGTAGCTGTTTTGAACAACATTCCACAATTTGAGTTTGTCTGACATTTTCTCATCATATTCAGCCATGATTTTTTGGGGGGATATTACAGAAATCATTAATTCCCAGAGCTTCATATCAAGAAGCTAAAAAGGACAGTCTGTCCCACTGCTGTTAATTTATGATTATTTTTGGTATTACTGAGCTGCTGTTTTTTTCTACTATAAAGTAAGATTTTTCCTTTTTATATAGAGTGGGTATCTTTTGAAAGGTAACTCTGCAAGCATGTAATTATTTGCCTAATTATGAAAGTTATTCTTAGCTTTGGCATCCACTGTTCATTTTCCTTCCTGTTTAGTTTGGTTGTTGCTATGAGGGCCACCAAACAGTCATTTTCTAACTCCATTCTTCTTCTATGTCCTTTCTTCCTAAGCCACAGGAAAGAAAAAAATTTTGTCTTCTATAATAATTTATTTCAGTATAATGGATTCTTGTTTTTGAGTGTGCTATGGTCCATTAAACCATAAATTTATACTGATACTCAAATTGTACCTGATTTAGCCAATTGTGCACCCTCTATCCCTTACCTTTTCCCTTGCTCAGTTCATATTTTCCACAGAACATGATGTTCTGAGTACATTGCATACTTTCCCAGCTGGGGCCCCAAGGTCAATCGTTTCTCTGAAGAATTAATTCTATTTAGTAGAAAAATGGCTTTTTGAGATGAGAGCTGAGTAGTCATGTGTTCAACCTGACTGCAGTCAAAATACTTCGGGTTGCTCTGAGTGACCAGGACCGGTAAGTACAGCAGTGCACACATGCCATTCTCAGGTAGACCTTACACACACGAACACTCAACTCGCTTGCCGTCACACCCATCACTTGTTCATAGTAATGCCTTCAACTTTATGTTGTAGTATGAGCGGTGGGCTACTTTCCCGGCACCCGGCCGCCCGCACAGCTAGCTTTACCCGAAATAATTACACAGAAACTCTATTCTTTTAAACACTGCCTGGCCCATTAGTTCCAGTTTCTTATTGGCTAACACTTACATATTGACCTAACCCATTTCTAATAATCTGTGTAGCCCATGAGCTGGCTTACCAGGAAATATCTTAACCTGCATCTTCCTGTAGTGGGAGAATCATGGCAACTCACTGACTCAGCTTTCTTTCTCCCAGCATTCTGTTCTGTTTACTCCACCCACCTATGTGTTGGCCTATCAAATGGGCCTAGGCAGTTTCTTTATTAATTAACCAATGAAAGCAACAGATCAGAAAGAAATCACTCCCACATCATTTCCCCTTTTTCTGTTTAAACAAAAAAGAAGGCTTTTTTACATATTTGCTAAATTACATATAGCAAAACAGTTATCAAGCAAGAATTACAGTTATAATATTTATATCTATTTTATCTTTTATCATAACTAAGGAAAACTATAACTATCCATTCTTCAACTCCATCAAAGACTCCAGAAGGATATAATATTACCTAAGCAAATAAGAAATAAACGACAGAGACATCTCGCTGCCTGGACAGTCACCCAAAGTTCCTCTGTACCGTTGGGGCATCCATCTTCGGCCTTGAGGCCCATAGTATCCAGCAGACATTTCTATGAAGCAGGACAACTTTACTCTTCCAAACGGTTCTTTACAGTAACTTACCCCTTTTCCATTTGAAGATCCTTCAAAGATCGAAGTGACCACACTACTTTTAGCCTCTGAAATAAGTAAGGAGTGGGTGTTTGATCAATGCCTCCAGAAGCAATAGTCTCTTTGATTTTACCCATTTCACATTGCTCTCCCCTATAAATCTATGATAATCCACTGGTGTTACTCTTCTCGCTGTACAGACTTAAATATCAGCATGTTTGTATATTTTTGTGTGCTGTTTTTCTTTCACACATTTGGGTTGGTAGGTAATGGTAGCTTATGTCTGTCACTCTAGAGCTGGAAAGGCTTGGGCAAGAGAATTTCTAGGCATTCAAGTCCTCTGTGGACACTAGATAGTAAGTTTGAGACCAATCTGGGCTGCAGAGTAAGAAGACCTTGTTTTGAAAGTACAAAATGACTTTGTGTTATTCCAAGCTGGTGGTGCTTTGTTACCTTAACAAAAGCAAGCCTACGTAGGAGTGTTCTTTTAGTCTCTTTACCATCATAAGTTTTGTTAGGGGTGAAAATTTCATCAACAGAGGAGCTTAGCTTTCCTTCCCTCCTAGAATCAGTAACTGTTTTTGCAGAGCCCTTATGTTCATTTAGACCGTTCATAGATCAAGGGCGCCCTCTGCTGTTTCCTTAGCAATATAATTCTATTTTTTAAAAAAAATTATTTGGGGCAGTGGTCATATTATGGATTGTATTTCCTGCTTTATTTACCGTTGCTTTGATCTTTTAAAGACTTACTTCCCCCCCTTTGTCTGCTATCTTTTTTATTTTTTATTTTTTTTCCCTTTTGTTTTTCAAGACAGGGTTTCTCTGTGTAGCTTTGGAGTCTGTCCTAAAACTTGCTCTGTAGACCAGGCTGGCCTTGAACACACAGATGTCCACCTGCCTCTGCCTCCCAAGTGTTGAGATTAAAGGAGTGTGCTACCACCGTGTGGTGCCTGATACCTTCTTTACTATCCAGTCTTCAGAGGGTATTCATCTTTTTTTCTCAACCAGAAGTCATTACCTTCGAAGTCTTACCCTAAATCACTGGTTCATTTTCATTTCTTCCTTGTAGTAAATAGTAAATGTTTGCTTTTCTAGAACATTTCAATATTGTCACACTTCTATAGTCCTTCTGTTTGTCCATAGCTTTTATTTATATTTTTTTTGGGGGGGGGTTGGTTTTTCAATACAGGGTTTCTTGGTGTAACTTTGGAGACTGTCCTGGAACTCACTCTGTAGATCAAGTTGGCCTTGAGCTCACAGAGATGTGCCTGCCTCTGCCTGATGAGTTCTGGGACTAAAAGTATGCACCACCACATGGCCTTGTCCATAACTTTTGAAACACTTTGTAACTACATGCTTATATAGAATATATTGTGATCCTATTCACCGTGACGTTCTCTTGTTCCTCTCCCACTTCTGCTGGATCCCTCCTTCCCAATAATTTAATTATCCCTCCGACTTTCATGTTGCACATGTGTGTGTGAGTGTGTGTGTATGAGAGAGAGACAGAGAGAGAGAGAGAGACAGAGACAGAGACAGAGACAGAGACAGAGAGAGGGGGTCTTAAGGTTTAGTCTTAGGTTGGCTGACAAATATTTCATATTTATTTATTTATGGCCTTCAGTTAGGCTCTATCTTTTATCGCCATGCTATTTTTTTCTACATATTCCTTGCTTTCTTTGAGGAGGCAACAGGAGTGAGTCTTTGAGATACTTGAGAGAGCTCATTGGAATTTGTCAAAATTTCTACTTACAGGTAAGTTATGTAACATGACGTTTAGACATCGTGTTCCTTCTGGCTCCACTGTTGCTGTCGATTTTTGTCATCTTAGCTTCTCATGCTAGTTCCTTGGAATAAGAATTGCACCAATGAGGTCTCTTCCGCTAGATCTGCACAGGGGATGAGTTTCTCTAGCTGCTGATCTACTCCAGTACTCCTTCCAACCAGTTTCTTGGTGCTCTGTAATGAAGAAAAGTGGGAGAAACCTTTGCAAAAGATGTATGCTTTTGCCAAACCTAAAATTGCTCCCTTAGTTAAGATATCTTCTTCCCTGCTCCCATATCCACCCTTCTCCATCTCAACCATCCCATTTCCCCAAGCTCTCCCCAATCCTCCCCTTCTCCCTTCTGTCTCCTCATCTCCCCTTCCCCCTCACCCCGCCCACCCCTGTGCTTCCAACTTTTCTCGGCGATCATGTCTACTTCCAATATCCAGGAGGATAAATATATGTTTTTCTTTGGGTTCATCTTCTTACTTAGCTTCTCTAGGATCACAAATTATAGGCTCAGTGTCCTTTGTTTATGGCTAGAATCCACTTATGAGTAAGTACATACCATATTCATCTTTTTGGGTCTGGGTTATCTCACTCAGGATAGTGTTTTCTATTTCCATCCATTTGCATACAAAATTCAAGATATCATTGTTTTTTACCGCTGAGTAGGTGTCCAAGGAGATGTCCCCAGCTAGGTCCTTGGGCAGCAAAGGAGAGGATGCCTGAACTGGCCTTATCTCATAGCCACGCTGATGAATATCTTGCATATCACCATAGAATCTCCATCCGGCAATGGATGGAGATAGAGACAGAGACCCACATTGGAGCAATGGACTGAGCTCCCAAGACCCAGATGAAGAGCAGAAGGAGGGAAAACATGAGCAAGGAAGGGAGGACCGCTAGGGGTGCGTCTACCCACAAAGACGGTGGGATTGATCTAATGGGAGCTCACCAAGGCCAGCTGGACTGGGACTGATGGAGCATGTTATCCAACTGGACTCGCTGAATGTAGTTGACAATGAGGGCTGACTGAGAAGCCAATGATAGTGGCACTGGGTTTTGATTCTACTTCATGTACTGGCTTTTGGGGTGCCTAGCCTGTTTGGATGCTCACCTACCTCGACCTGGATCGAGGGGGAAAAGCCTTGGACTTACCACAGGGCAGGGAATCCTGACTGCTCTTAAGACTGGAGAGGGAGGGGGAGGGAAATGGGAGGAGGGGAGGAGGTGGAAATTTTTAATAAATAAATAAATTTTTTTTAAAAAAAGATGTTCGCTTTTCCAATGACGGATTTTAAAGTTTGTGCATTTCCGATTTTCTAGTTAAGCTGTGGATGTGGATTTCTGTATGTTTATTTGATTCTCTTCTGTTTGGATTTGGAGGGGGATAATGAGAGATTCAATTTCTGGCACTTTTATTTCCGTGGATACCTACACACAACTCATTCTGCAAAAGTCTATAGCACTGATCCAAAGGACAGAACCAAGCAAAAAGTAGCTACAAAAGTAAGTCCAATCACAAGGCAATTCAATTCAATCCAACTAAATCAAATCAAATTGAAACCTGGCATGGTGAAAAACATCTGTAATAACTAAATTTCAGAGGTAGAAACAGGAGGACCAAGAGTTTAAGATCATCCTCAGCTATATAGTGAGTTCCAGGACAGCATGAAACACCTGAGGTCTTGTTTCAAAATTTAAAAAAAAAAGATAAACAGATCAAATTCAATATGGACACAAAGAGTTAAATAAATGTTGCTTCTTTTAGGAAAAAAAAACAAGAGCACAATAAAATTATATAAAGATTACATCACTAACTGCTGAAGGAATGTAAAGGGCTTCACATTAAAATGAATGTTTCATGTTAATAGAGCTTAATAGACATTTGTAATCCTCCTCATATATGAAGAACCAAAATAGCTTGATATATGCCATATCTATTTATGTTAAAGTATTCAATTAAATAAATGATGCTCTTTAACATAGTATATAATTCCTGTTAATATCTGAATGTTAAGCTTAGCAGCTAACTTGATGCCTTCTTCAATGTCCCTAATGTTGTCACTCTATAATAGTCACTCATGTTGTAGTGACCCCAACCATGAAATTATTTTTATTGATACTTCATAACTAATTTTGTTACCATTATGAATTGTAACATAATAATTTTTGGAGGTTTGCCAAAGGTGTTGCAACTCACATATTGAGATCCATTGCTTTAGAACCTTAAGATAATACATAAAGATGAAGTAGGGCTTATCTCTTGAATGAAAGAATGATTTAGCATTTTCTTGACTTTATTGAGGCATAATTGGGGAACAAGAATTATATATTTTTAAGACACACAAATTGTTCCCTTAGTGTATATATACAGTATGAAATAATTGACGTGATTCAGGTAATTATTATATTTTTCCACTCTTATACTTAGCATGTTCTTTTGTATTTTGTGGGAACAGCACTATGTACCTCTGTGCTTAACAGAAACATTATATATAATATATACATATATAGATACATTATATAATATATATTATTGTACACTCATTTTATCTGGGATTCCACTCTGTATGCTGTGAATATGTTTTATTGCCATTGGTTAATAAAGTAGCCACTTTCGGCCAATGGCTTAAGAGAGTAAAGCCAGGCAGAAAATCTAAACAAAGATGTAGAGAGAGAAAGTAGGCAGAGTCATAGAGAAGCCATATAGCTGCTGAAGGAGTCAGACGTGGAAACTTTACCTGGTAAGCCACAACCTTGTGGGGATACACAGAATAATAGAAATGGGTTAATTTCAGATGTAAGAGCTAGCTAGAAATACTCTAGAGTCATCCTCCAAGTAGTGTTGCAATTAATATAGTTTCTGTGTGATTATTTTGGGTCTGGGCAGCCAGGAATAAATAAGCAGCCTCTGCCTACATTAGGTTGCACTGTAACTTATGTGTATTATATATTATCATAGTATAACTATAATACATGATTGTTAGCTGTCATGATAATGTTGAACACTGGATACCCAGAATTAGTCATCTCAAATACCTGAAACTTGATTAAACATTGGAAAAATATAATTGATGACATTAATGGAATAAACTAGACAAACAGCTTTGTTTTTCTCAATAAACACAGGAAAAGCATTTGCCAAAAGTTGCCATCTACCACCCAAATCAAAACTCTCAGTAAATTCATAAATAACACTCTGGACCCCCTCCCCCATACCATCATACTTAATTGTGAAAGACTGAAGGTTTGTTTGGGGTTTTGTCTATGTGGTGGAGGAAGAAAAGCCAGGGCCTTTTGATTCCTGGCCAAGTGTTCTAAAGTGACCTACACCCCAGCCCCACAGACTTTTTCATGAAGATAGCACAGTGTCCATTGGTGTTAGTCTTCAAGGTTTCTGAGAAGTTCGTACTTTTCAGGGCTTGCACAGCTTTCACTGGCTTCACACATAAGTATTTTGTGCATTTTGCTATTTCTATAACTAAAAGTCTTCTTTTCAAGTTTCAGTTGTTGCTAGAACTTATCAATAAAATAGGTTAAGTATGTTGGTTTTATTTAATGTGAACTCACTAAATGGATGTGTATTAACTTGACTTTTGAATAGATACTATCAGTATTTCTATGCCATAATTTCCTCTATGAATAATATTAGGTTTATTTCTTCCTTTTCTATTGGAATAATCATCTAAACAAAATCAATTTTATACCTATGCCTCGGAGAAGTTTTGCATCTTAATTGTTTTGACTTGTGATCTACTAATATGGTTTTAATATCAAGGCAATGCTACCAACATGCAACAAATGGGAAGTTTCTTTTCTTAACTTTTCTAATGGAACTGAAATAGTCTATTCCTTTAGCATTTTGTTGGTCATGATTCAGTAGTAAAGTTAAAGGCTTAGGGTCATATTTGGGGCATATTTAAATTATAAAGTCAAAGATTCTGTGGGTTCAAATTCTTGAGAGAATTTCCTTGTTTTTATCTTTCAAGGAATTTATTCACTTATTAATTTTCACTATATTGGTATATAATAGAGTTGTCCTTGGTAAGCTCGTAGTGTGCAGAAAATCTGTTTTTATGACTCCCATTTCATTGCAAATGTATTTGCTTTTTCTCTGGTTTCCCCTAATTTTCTCACTAGAGGGTTAACAAGATGTTTGTAAAGAATAGGTTTTGTTTTTATTACCTTCCCCTGTTGTTCATTCTGCTCTTTTCTCACTGTTTTATGCCAATTTTACTAATATTCCCTCCTACCTGCTTCCTTTGACTTTAAATTGTGGTTTTATTCTGAACCCATTGAGAATGCTTTCCTTTCAGTTTCTACTTTGGCCTCTGTGCTGTTTCAGAACACAGGTGAATTCTTTCTCAAAGTACATTTCTTGTTTTAATTGTTTTCCTGTCACTGGAAGCTGGAGATGTCTCACTAATGGAATTCCATTGTGATCAAAGAACTTTCTTTGTACAACACGAACACTACAAACTACTTGTGAGTTATCTGAAGGGCTCAGATATGGACTACCATGGCTGATGTCTGGGTACTTGAGAAGAATACGTGTTCTTGCTATGTTAGACAGCGTGTTCTATAAATGTCGGTTACTTCAACTGCATTGTGCTGTTCAAATCCTAAAAGTCTATACTAATTTGGAGGCTTTTTGAGACAGTATGGTATTGAAATTCCTAGTGATAATCATGAATTTCTCCTCTTTGAGGGCTTTGGTTTATAACTTTTAGTAAATATATTTTGAAGATCTGCTGAGAAAACATTTTGGATTCTATGCTCTTGAATTAGCCATTTCAATATCACAATAATTGTGAATCCAAGATAAATTTAATTTGGGACTAATGAAAAATTTCAAATTTTGTTTTGATTGGTGTTTAAATATCATTTACATCCTTATATTCTTTTTTTTTTTTTGGTTTTTTGAGACAGGGTTTCTCTGTGCCTTTGGAGCCTGTCCTGGAACTATCTCTGTAGACCAGGCTGGTCTCGAACTCACAGAGATCCACCTGCCTCTGCCTCCCGAGTGCTGG
>NC_022035.1:18638715-18639366 GCF_000317375.1 Microtus ochrogaster
TTTTTTTGTTCTAGAGCTTTCAGGTAGCCTGTTAACTCGCTAGTGTGGGGTTTTCCCATATTATTTATGTAGACCTTTAGTACTATAAACTTTCCTCTTAACACTGCTTTTCTTTTGTCCCATAAATTTGAGTATGTTGTGCAGTACTTTTCATTGAATTTTAGGAAGTCTTTATTTTCTTTCTTTATTTCTTCTTGACCCATTGGTGATTCAAGTGAGCATTGTTCAATTTCTATGTGTTTGTGGGCTTTCTGAAATAGTGTTGCTGTTGAATTCTAACTTTAAGCTATGGTGATCTGATAAGATACAGTCATTCTAGAGATCTGTCTAGAGACTTTCCCAAAAACTAGCACTAGAGCTACCATAGGGTCCATATTTGATGTTATGATTTCTCTGGTTAGGTCTAATTCTATCTACTTTCTTTTTATTTTTTATTCATCTAGTTGTTTTTTGGTTTTGTGCTCTTTTATTCTGCCTTCTCTTGGGTTGTGGGATCTATTAATGATTTAAGTCTTTGTAGATTTATTCATTCTTAGCTATCTATTAGACATTGCTTTGTTATTTTAACAGTTGCTTTAAAGAGTATTTCATATACCTTTATCTTAACCAAATATAATTTCACAATTGTACATGTTCTGGGTATGGTGGTCT
>NC_022035.1:18639696-18644180 GCF_000317375.1 Microtus ochrogaster
ATAAAGCTAGCCGTGTGGGCGGCAGGGTGCTGGGGACGCAGGGGGATGCAGCCCCGGTGCTCTTATTTCAACAGTGGTCTACACAAAGAGTTTCATGAGAGCCATAGAGAGACCCTGTCTCAAAAAAATATAAAATATAAAATATCACATTCACATATCTGTCCCAGCTTTCATAATTCTATTGTCAGACATGCTATTTCTTTTTAAATTTTATTGAAGAGATTCTCCTCTCATACAATGTATTCCGCCCACAGTATACCCTCCTCTCACTCCTCCCAGCTCCCCCTCCACAGCTTCCTTCTTTCCCACATCCACTCCTCCTCTGCTTCCCTTCAGAAAAGGGCAGCTGTCCCAGGGCTATCAATCAAACATGACATAACAAGTTACAATAGGACTAGGCACAAACCCTCCTATCAAGACTGGTCAAGGCAACCCAGTAGGAGGAGAAGCATCTCAAGAGCAGGCGAGTCAGATACACACCCCATCCCACTTTTAGAAGTCCTACAAAAACACCAAGCTAACAGGTACAATATTTATGCAAAGGACCTGGCGCAGACTCATGCAGGCCCCATACTTGCTACTTTAGTCTCTGTGAGCCCATATGAGTGCTGCTTAGTTGATTTGGTGGACCATGTTCTCCTGTTTTCTTCCATCCTCTCTGACTCATGCCATCTTTTCTTTCCCTCTTCTGCCATGTTCCCCAGTCTCTGAGGGGAGGGACCTGACAGAGGCCTCCAATTTAGTCTCTCTCTCTCTCTCTCTCTCTCTCTCTCTCTCTCTCTCTCTCTCTCTGCACAATGTCTGGTTGTAGGTCTCTGTACCAGTTCCCATCTGCTGCCAAAGGAAGCCTCTTCTATGATGACTGGACAAGGCACCGGTCCATGAGTATAGCAGAATATATCATTAGGAATCATCTCATTGATTGTTGTTTGATGTGGGAGTGTCATATATCAATCTGTTGATTTCATTGGTTAAGCAATAAAGAAACTGCTTAGCCCTGATAGGTTAAAACATAGGTGGGAGGAGTAAACAGAACAGAATACTGGGAGGAAGAGGAAGTGAGCTCAGAGAGACGCCATGCTCCCCCCTCCCGGGCAGACACACGCGATGAAGCTCCGACCCAGGATGGACGTGGGTTAGAATCTTCCCGGTAAGCTCACCTCGGTGCTACACATTATTAGAAATGGGCTAGTCCAGGTGTGAGAGTTAGCCGAGAAGAGGCTAGATATAATGAGCCAAGCAGTATTTAAAAGAATACAGTGTCCATGTAGTTATTCTGGGGCATAAGCTAGCCAGGCAGCCGGGGTGCTGGGGATGCAGCCCCGCCGCTCCTATTACTACAGTTGTTTTGTTTTCAAATAGCTGTGTTTGGTTCTACCCTGGGTCTCTGGTCTATCCAGCTTCCATAGCTGAAGCTGTCATCAAGGCAGTGCAGGGCATGGGCTCCCTCTCATGGCTTGGTACTCAAGTTAGACTTACTTGGCCACCCCAACATGTTCTGTGCCACCATTGCCCCAGTGCACATTGCTAGAAGGACAGATTATAGGTGGAAGATTTGTGGCTGGATTGATGTCCATGTTTCTCTTTCCATAGCCTGCAGAGCACCTACCTTTCCACACCAAAAGGACCAGAACATAGGGGTGAATTCTCCATGTCCACACAAGCTCAAACTTTCTACAGTCAGTAAACATAGTAGATGTTGTCCTCAGAAATGGGGCTCCACTTTCAGTTTTCAGAGATTGTCCTTATGGCCTAACACCAGCCTGGTTTTTTAGGGATCTTCACAGGGCCCTTTTGGCCAGCAGCTCAAAGGAATGTAACCCAGTCCCAACACTGGAAGCCATGCCTAGCTACAAAAGAAGGCCAGTTCAGACTCCATATCCTCCGTTACTAGGAGTCCTCACTAGGGCCACACCCATAAATTCCAGGAAGTTTCCACTGCACTATGCTTCCACACATGCCCAATGCTCCCCCAATCCCTGTTGTTTTTACTCTCATTCTCCTCCTTCATCCTTTCTTCCCACATGATCCTTCCCCCTTTATCCCTATCCTCCTCCAGTCCACCTGCAAAATTTATTCTATTTCCCTTCCTCTGGAGCCCTCCTCTTTACCTGACCTCTCAGGGTCTGTGGATTGCAGCTTGATTTTCATTAACTGTTAATACTCACTTGTAAGTAAATACATAATGCCATATTTGTCTTTTTAGGTCTGTGTTAACTTACTCAGTGTGATATTTTTTCTAGTTTCATCCAATTGCCTGTAAACTTCATAATGTCATGACCCTTACCCAGGCCCATGCCATCCCATCTCATCCCTGGACCCTCTGCTGGGTCTTTCCCCAACCCCAGAAGACTTCTGCCAAACAGGCCCAGACCACACAAGCAAGACCAGGTTAGTAAGCTATACCCTTCCCTGAACTCTTTACCTTCCTACCTTTCCCGAGGCCCACACCATCACAACTCATCCAGGGTCCCACTATTACTGAACCCTGCTCCCAATCCCAGAAAACTTCTGCCAATGAAAAGTAGAGCATACCAGCCAGAACCCAGAACTCAGAGTAACCTTCCTGTTTTGTGGACTGTCCCTCCCATCTCAGCACCAGCATCACTGCTGGCCCCTATGTCCAGCCCCACTGCTCTGGTTCAGCCCTCACCCATTGATGAGTAGGTGAGGAACCACCTGCTAGCTACTGCCACACCACCCTAGAATATGCATCCCAAGAGCCACAGCATAGCCCAACCCCTCCCATCTCATCATCTTCTCCTTGGCCAGTAATTCCCCACAATTCCAGCAGACTCATAGGTATAGATATGGTCCACACCAGTTAGAAGAACAGGTGAGTAAGCTGCCTCCCAAATGAGCTGCTCCAATCACCAGATTCTCTATTACCAGGATGCATCCTATGGCCCGCCTCCTCCCATCTTGGCACCAGCATCACTGCTGAGCTCTGCCCCCAACTCCAGCAGACACTTACTGCTCTGTTATAGTCCTCACTAGTTGAGGAATAAGTGAGTGATCCACCTGCCAGCTGGACTGCCACTACCACCCCTGGATTTTGCTCCCTCAAGAACCACACTACTGCCCAACCCTTCCCACCTCATCATCCTCCCCACAACTAGCACTTTCGCACAACTCCAGCAGACTCCTTAGGCTCAGGAACAGTCTACACAAGTCTGAAGAGCTTTTCCAGAAGCCAGGTTGGTCATAGGCACTACAGAAGATATTGCGCCAGCACTGCCTGGATGCCAAGACTGGCGGGGGTGCTGGGATTGAGACAAGGAGGCTTCTTCTTAGGTAAAAGAACAACAACCTTTATTTTTCCCCAAGCTAAAGTCATTTATACCTCTATTGCTTCTGTGGAAAACCACCAGCCAAAAAGAACACAAACATCATTGTCAATTACAGACCACAAGGAAGTTACCCTGTCAGTCAGGGGGAGTGAGGGCATCTAGATCACAACAAGAAGAAAACTCAAGCCAGGCCAGATCTAGAAACCCAAGAAGACTTTGGCTTTACTGAAGGCCAGACCAGATCAAAGAACCCAAGTCCCCCAAAACCCCACCAGAGATACCCTACTGGACCTGAAGACCCATCACTCACGAGAAACCTTGGCCACTTGGACCAGAAAACCATAGAGAAAACAGAAACCAAGAGAAAAAACCCATTCAACAAAAACAAACACAGGAATAAACATAATAAACTTATAATCCTCCCAAATCCAGATGTCTAAATGCCAATGTAAGAACACAATCAATAACAGAAAGAACAATTATGTCACCACCAGAATCCAGCTAAACTATGACAGTAAGACCTGAACATTCCAGTGTAGCTGAAGCACAAGAAAAAGAACTTGAAAATAAGTATGAAGAGGATAGAGACCCTTAAAGAGGAAAAGAAAAACACCCTTGATGAAATGAAGAAAAAGACAAACAAAAAATGGAGGGAAGGGGGTGAGTTTCTGACTCGGTGGTGCCAGCCCGGGACAGGGAACTCAGGGGTTCCTCAGCCCCCTATCCTTCTTGGGCTCTCTGCAGGGCCTCTACTACCTGGATACTGCCTCTTTCTTTTTATCCCACCCAGCTTGCATTCAGAACCCTCTCCACTTCGGCCCCCCTGCTCTCTTTCGGCACATAACATCACCCAGCCCAGCCTCTCTGGGCACTGGGTCTGAATCCTCAGGGCACCCAAGCAGGTGGGAGCTTCTTTGTTTCTATGGCCTCCCTGCACCAAGCAGGGTAGGCGCTTTGTTTGCGAGCTGCCCAACCAGCAAGGAGACCTGATATTTTGGCGCCAGGAGAGCCAACATTGGGGTGAGTTTCTGACCCTGTGGCGCCAGCCCGGGACAGGGAACTCAGGGGTTCCTCAGCCCCTATCCTTCTTCGGCTCTCTGCAGGGCCTCTTCTCCCTGCATACGGCCTCTTTCTTCCTATCCCACCCAGCTTGCATCCAGAGCCCTCCCCACTTCGGCCCCCCTGCCCTCTTTC
>NC_022035.1:18648421-18650044 GCF_000317375.1 Microtus ochrogaster
AATTCTGGAAATGGAAAATCTGGGTTATCAAACGGGAATTGCAGATACCAGCATCATCAACAGAATATAAGAGATGGAAGAGAGAATTTCAGGCATTGAGGGTACCACAGAAGAAATAGATTCATCAGTCAAAGAAAATGTTACATTCATTAAATTCCTAAAACAAAACATCCAGGAAGTCTGGGTCATCATGAAAAGACCAAACCTAAGAATAATAGGGTTAAAAAAAAAAGAATAACTCCAATTCAAAGGCATAGAAAACATATTCAATAAAATCATAGTAGAAACAAAAACTTTGTCTCAAAACAAACAAAACAAAACAAAAAGAGTGTAATTTCTTCTCAGCATCTCATGGATCTTTCTCCAAAATTGAATGCATACTCGGTCAAAAAGTACCCTGTATCTTACCAGATCACTAGGGATTAAAGCTGTAGTTTAACAACACAAACTACAGAAAGACAACAAATGCAGGGAAATTGAACAACTCTCAGTTTAATTACCACTAGGCCAAGGAAGAAATAAAGAAATCAAAGACTTCCAAGAATTAAATGAAAAGGAATGCATGATATCCTATAACTTATGGGACACAATGAAAGTGCTACTAAGAGGAAAGGTCATAGCACTAAGTGCCTGCATAAAGAATTTAAAGAAATATCACACTAGTGACTTAACAGCACACCTGAAAGCTCTAGAACAAAAAGAAGCAGACTCACCCAGAAGGAGTAGATGCCAAAAATAATCAAACTGAGGGCTGAAATCAATAAAATAGAAACAGAGAACAATACGAAGAATCAATAAAATATAGAGTTGGTTCTTCGAAAAAACCAATAAGATAGACAAACACTTATCCAAGCTAACCAAAAGGCAGAGAGATAATATCCAAAGTAAAAAGATCAGAAATGAAATGGGGGGACATAATAGACATTGAAGAAATCCAGAGAATCATTAGGTCGTACTTTAAAAACCTGTATTCCACAAAATTGGAAAACCTAAAAGAAATAGAAAATTTTCTTGATATATACCACATACTAAAATTAAATCAAGATCAGACAAACAATTTAATTAGACCTATAACCCTTAGGGAAATAGAAATGGTCATTAAAAGTATCCCCACCCAAAAAAAAAGCCCAGGTAAATATGGTTTCACTGCAGAATTCTATCAAAATTTCAAAGAAGGGTTAATACCAATACTCCTCAAACTGTTCCACACAATAGAAACAGATTCAGTTTATGATGCCACAGTCACCTTGATATCCAAACCACACAAAGACTAAACAAAGATAACACAGACCAATTTCCTTCATGAATATTAATGCAAAAATGCTGAATAAATTACTGGTAAAACAGAATCTAAGAACACATCAAAAAGATCAACACCGCCCCCCCGATCAAGTGAGCTTCATCCCAGAGAAGCAGGGATGGCTCAACAAATGAAAAGGTGTCAATGTAATCCACCATATAAGTTGACTAAAAGAAAAAAAAATACATGATCATCTCATTAGATGATGAAAAAGCCTTTGACAAAATCCAACACTGCTTCATGATAAAAGTCTTGGAGAGATCAGGGATACAAAAAACATACCTAAAGTAAATCAAAACAATATATAATAATAATAATATAAT
>NC_022035.1:18650144-18678858 GCF_000317375.1 Microtus ochrogaster
TATATTATAAGCAATATACAGCAAGCTGACAGCCAACATCAAAATAAATGGAGAGAAACTCAAAGCAATTCCACTAAAATCAGGAACAAGACAAGGCTGTCCATTCTCCATATCTACTCAATATAGCAATGGAAGTTCTATCTAGAGTTATTAAGACAATAAAAGAAGATCAAAGGGATACAAATTAGAATGGAAGAATACAAAGTATTGCTATTTGCAAATGACATAGTAATATATATGAAACATTACCAAGGAACTCCTACAGCTGATAAACACCTTTAGCAAAGTAGCTGGATTTTAAGATTAACAAAAAAAATCAGTAGCTATCTTATATACAAATGATAAAAGGGCTGAGGAAGAAATCAGTGAAATGGTACCCTTCACTATTGCCACAATGTAAAATAGTTTTGGGTAACTTTAACCAAGCAAGTCAAAGGCCTTCTAGTCTTTGAAGAAAGAAATTAGAAAAGGTATCAGCAGATGGAAAGATCACCCACACTCATGTATTGGTAGAATTAATGTAGTATACATAGTAATCTTACCAAAAGCAATATACAGATTCAGTACAATCTGCATCAAAATCCCAATGCAATTCTTCATAGAGCTCAAAAGAACAATACTCAACTTCATATGGAAAAACAAACAGCCCAGGATAGCTAAAACAATCATGTACAATTAAGGAAATTTCGTTTTTGTTTTTGTTTTTTAAAGATAGGGCTTCTCTGTGTAACAGTGCTAGCCCTTGTAGACCAGGTTGACCTTGAGCTCACAGAGTTCACCTTTCTTTGTCTCCCGAGTGCTGGGATTAAAAGTGTGTACCACCACTGCCTAGCAATAAAGGAACTTCTGTAGGTATTGCCATCCCTGACTTCAAGCTCTACTATAGAGTTATAGTAATGAAAACAGCTTGGTATTAGCATAAAACAGACACAGGGATTAATGGAGTCAAATTGAAGACCCTGACATAAATTCACACACCTATGAACACATGATTTCTGACAAAGAAGCCAAAAATATACAATGGAAAAAAGAAGGCATCTTTAAAAACTGGTGCTGGCATACCTGGATGCTGGCATGTAGAAAAATACAAATTGATCCATATCTATCACCCTGCACAAAACTAAGTACAAGTGGATCAAAGACCTCAACATAAATCTGGTAGAAGAGAAATTTGGAAATAGCCTTGAACTTACTGGCACAGGAGAAAATATCCTGAATAGAACATTTGTAGCACAGACACTAAGATCAATAATTAATAACTGGGACCTCATGAGACTGAAAAGCTACTGTAAGTCAAAGGACACTGTCAATAAGACAAATCACCAGCCTAAAGAGTAGGGAAAGATATTCACTAACCCTACATCAGACAGGCAACTGATCTCCAAAATATATAAAGAACTCAAGAAACTAGCCTTAAAAAAAACAAATAATATAATTAAAAATTGGGGTATAGATCTAAACAGAATTCTCAACAGAAGCATCTCAAATGGTAGAGAAACACTTAACAAATTGTTCAACATCCTTAGTCATCAGGGAAATGAAAATCAAAATGACTTAGAGATTTACACCTGTCAGAATGATCAAAATCAAAACACCAATGACAGCTTATTCTGAAGAGGATGTGAGCAAGGGGAACACTCCTCCATTGCTGGTGTGAGTGTAAATTTATACAGCACGTTTGGAAATCAGTATGGCAATTTCTCAGAACATTGGAAATCAGTCTACCTTAGGACCTAGCAATACCACTCTTGAACATAAACCCAAAGGATGCTCAGTCATACTACAAGGACACTTGTTCAACTATGTTCAGATTCATAGCAGCTTTTTGGTAATAGCCACATCTCCCTGGGAAGGAGAAATAGAAGAGATCTGGGTGGACTGGAAGTGGGTGGGGGATAGGTACATGAGAAAAATTAGGTTGGGGTTGGATAAAGGGGGAGAGTAAGTGAAAGGGATGACTGGATGGGGGAACAAGATATTTCATTCTTAGGTAGAAACCTAATATAAGGGGAAGTCCCAGTAATCTACAAGGATGACCCCAGCTAAGCCTCCCAAGCAATAGTGAATACATAGCCTGAACGGGCATATCCTGTGTTCTAGTGAAAGGATTGGGACACTACACTACAGCCAAATATTAGGCTAAGCATAAGGGATCCTGCTAAAGAGAGGGAGAAAGGATTTAGGAGCCAGACGAGTCAAGGACACCACAGGAAAACCCAAAGAAACAACTAACCTGGGTTCCTAGGGGCTCACAGAGACTGAATCAACAGCCAAGGAGCCTGCGTGGAACTGACCTAGACCATCTACATATTATGAGAATTGTGTAGCTTAGTCTACTTGTGGGACTCCTAGAGGGATCGGGGGCTGTCCCCATGGCTATGGCTGGCTCTTAGGAACCTGTTCTTCATACTGGGTTGCCTTGCCCAGCCTTAATACAAGTGTAGGAGCTTAGTCTTACCTCAACTTGTTATGCCATGTTTTGTTGGCTCCCATGGGAAGCTTGCCCCTTTCTGAATAGAGAAGGAGAGGATGGGGGCAGGAGACAGGAATGGAGGGAGGTAATGGGAGGAAAGGAGGGAGGGGAAAGTGTGGTTGGGATATAAAATAAATAAATAAATTACCTTAAAAAGGGAACAGGAAAAAATAGTTTTGTTATACCCAAACCAATCAATAAAATCTTGGAAGGTAAAAAATATATAAATATATTTTAAGTAAATATAATCCACCAGAAGATGCATAAAAGGTCCCTGATAGAATTCAATACCCCTTCATAATAAAAGTCCTGGAGACATTAGGAATATAAGGAACATACCTCAACATAATAAAGGTAATTTATAGCAAACCTATAGACAAAATCAAATTAAATGGAAAGAAACTTGAAGCATTTCCACTAAAATCAAGAACAAGACAAGGTTGTCCACTCTCTCCGTATCTATTCAATATGGTACTTGAAGTTCAAGCTAGAGCAATAGGACAACTGAATGTTGATTGGGGTTTCTATCCCACCAGGTCCCACAGCTGTTTAGTCCCAAATAAACACACAGAGGCCTACAATAATTATAAACTGATTCACCTATTAGCTCAGGCTTCTTCTTATTAACTCCTTCTTACAACTTAAATTGGCCCATTATCCTTGTCTATGTTAGCCACATGGCTTGGTACCTTTTTTGGTGAGGCAGTCACGTCTTGCTTGCTTTGTGTCTGGCTTCCTCTCTGTCTGGATGATAACTGCAGACTGAAACTTCCCTCTTCCCAGAATTCTTGTTGCCCCACCTCTACTTCCTGCCTGGCCACTGGCCAATCAGCATTTATTTAAAATACAAGTGACATAGTACAGACCATTGTCCCATAGCAACTGAAGGAGATCAAGAGGATACTAATTGGAAAGGAAGAAGTCAAACTTTCACTATTTGCAGATTATATGATAGTATACATAAGTGACTCCCAAAATGCCTCTAGGTAATTCCTACAGCTAATAAACACTTTTAGCAAAGTGGCTGAATACAAGACTTAAAAAAAAAATCAGTAGCCCTCCTACATACAAATGACAAACAGACTGAGAAAGAAATCGGGGAAATCACTCTTCACAATAACCTCAAATAATATAGAATATTGTGTGGTAACTCTAACCAAGCAAGTGAAAGACCTGCATTATAAAAATAAGTCTATTGGGACTGGAGAGATGGCTCAGTGGTTAATAGCACTGACTGCTCTTCCAGAGGACTCTGGTTCAATTCCCAGCCCTCACATGGCAGTTTACAATTCTGGTTCCAGGGGACCTAACACCTTCATACAAATGCACATAAAATTAAGTAATAATTATTGAAAACAAAAAAAATAAAAAAGCTTCAATTCTCCGTCCTGCTTCCCGGGACCTGGACTGAAGATGTTGCCCCCACCCTGACCTGCCAAGCCCTCCCAACTCCAAAAACCCTCCATCTTCTTTGATTTGAACATGGACAGGGAGCAAGTTGGATGAATTGTTTTAGAATTGTTGGCAGATGTAAAATTTTCTTGCATTGTGTACAGGAGAAAAAGGCACTTGGATCCACAATTGAGAAACCTCTGCATTTTAAAGGATGCCATTTCCATCAAGTTACTAAGAGACTTATGATTCAAGGCAGAAACTTCTCAAATCAGAATGGGATAGGTGAAGAAATTACTTATGGAGAAAAATTTGAAAATGAAAAATCTTTACAAGCATGGTCAAGAGGGTTTGCTGAGCATGACAAATGCAGGTCCCCAATACAATTGGGTCTCAGTTCAGTATCACAACATTTCCGACTCTATAATGATGGGAAATGTAGTATTTGGTCAAGTAATTGAAGGAGTAGGTATGGCAAGGATGCTTGATAATGTAGAAGTGAGTGGCAAAAATACAACAACAACAGCAACAAAAAACCCTGCCAAACTCTGCGTTGTTATAGAATGCAGAGACCTAAAAAGAGAAGGTGATGGGGGAATATTCCCCAAAGATGGCTCTGGTGACGACTGTTCTGATTTCACCAAGGATATAGGTATAGATTTAAAACATGTAGGTAAGATTTTGTTAATAGCTAAAGACTTAAAAAATGGAAATAATTTTTCAAATCTCAAAACTGGAAGATAGCTTCTAAAACATGCAAACTTTTTAGGGTGTGTGGGTAATTCAAAGGCTTTTATTGAGACAGCAGATACATCCAGACTGCAACCTATATCTTTAAGCTGTTTACCGAGTATTGGTGCTTGTAAATTGAAGATGTCAAGTTGGCAGGGAGCAACTGGCAGTTGTTTGGAGGCTTTTGAAATGGGCCCATCAAATACCAAAGCACTATATATAAATTGCAAGGATGGCAAGGATTAAAAGAATATGATCCAGCATTGGCTAATCTTTTTTTTTCTTTTTTTGAATTGATTTTTATTGAGCTCTACATTTTTTTCTGCTCTCCTCCCTGCCTCTATCCTCCCCCATTCAACCATCCCCCAAGGTCCCCATGCTCCCAATTTATTCAGGAGATCTTGCCTTTTTCTACTTTCTACTTCCTATGTAGTTTAGTTCTATGTAAGTCTCTCTTAGTGTTCACATTGTTGTCTAAGTTCTCTGGGATTGTGGTTTTGTAGGCTGGTTTCCTTTGCTTTATGTTTAAAAACCACTTATGAGTGAGTACATATGATATTTGTCTTTCTGTGTCTGGGTTACTTCACTCAAAATAATGTTTTCTAGCTCCATCCATTTCCATGCAAAATTCAAGATGTCATTACTTTTTCTGTTGTGTATACTCCATTGTATAAATTACCATATTTTCCTTATCCATTCTTTGGTTGAGGGGCATTTATAGTCAAAACAATCCTGTACAATAAAAGAACTTCTGGAGGCATCACAATCCCTGAATTCAAACTCTACTATAGAGCTACAGTACTGAAAACAGCCTGGCATTGGCATAAGAACAGACAGGAGGACCAATGGAACTGAATTGAAGACCTGGATATTAATCCACACTCCTCCGAACACCTGATTTTTGACAATGAAGCAAAAAATATCAAATGAAAAAAGGAAAGCATATTTAACAAATGGTGCTGTCATCGGTCAATCTTAGGGAGACACAGGAGGTAGTCCCAGGAGATAGAGCTGCTATCCAGGAAGAAAATTGCTCAAAGTCAAACAAATGATAAAGGCACAGAAAGGTAAAGAGAAGGAAATACATGCAAAAATGTTTGCTTAATGTCTTAAGTTTTGCTTAACACATCAATTATATAAAGGATAATGTAAGTTACTATAATACACATGATCCCTGATGGGTTTGCCTTGATTCATTGTCACTATTGTTTACGTACGAATACTGACATATAAGTTTCTTATTAATAAAGTACTATGTAATACAAAAAGAAAATCTTCCGGTCTTTGAAGAGAGATAGATCTTCCATGCCCTTGGATCAACAGGATTAACATAGTAAAAAATGACCATTTTACCAAAAGCAATCTACAGACTCAGTACAATACCCAGAAAATTCCAACACAATTCTTTCCAGACCTTGAAAGAACAGTACTCGGCATCATACAGAGATGTTATTTCTCTATATATGGCATACACTCAATAATATATACATTTCTTTAAGCTAACTATTTTAAAGAGTAAATAAGCAACAGAAAAACCTAAAGTAGTTACACCACATGGTTTATTTAATTTGGGCACTATGTGGTCCTTTATTTCTTTTATTAAATTTTTTCATTTATTTTATATACCAACCATAGTTTCCCCTCCCTCCTCTCTTCATATTCCCTCCCCCCCACCTCCTGTCTACCGCCCCTATACTTTCCTCCTCCTTCAGAAAGGGGCAGGCCTCCCATGGGAGTCAACAAAGCATGACAAATCAAGTTGATGCAGGACCAAGTACCCACCCCCCACCCCCAGCATCATGGCTAAGTGAGGCATCCCAGCACTGGCAATAATACCTGGCCCTTCCTGTGGATCCCTGTTTCCCTCTAGATCCATTTGCCTTCCCCCTGAAGTGCTTCCTTAGCCATTCTGGGTTGACAGAGTTGCTTCCCTTTGCCAGTTAAAGATCTTGCCAAGCTGTCCACTTGTTCACCATGTCCCTACTGAGAAACAGCCCATCACCATCCTCCCCTCTATTTCTCTGGACTTACCATGATTCCCTACCCCCTCCCCCGGGTACTTTTGTTTTGTTTTTCACATCAAGTTAGCATGTGCTTCAGTCAGCTTTCCTTAGTGTTCCCTGTGCTTAAAGTTCGTGGAACTTAAATCTATGACTTTGTAATTCATCAGACATGAATTTTTTTTTTTGAGACAGGGTTTCTCTGTGGTTTTGGAGCCTGTCCTGGAACTAGCTCTTGTAGACCAGGCTGGTCTCAAACTCACAAAGATCCGCCTGCCTCTGCCTCCCGAGTGCTGGGATTAAAGGCGTGCCCCACCACCGCCTGGCCAGACATGAATCTTAAAAAGTATTTTTATTCAGGTATCTCCCCTTGAAAGAGATGCTAATTGTCTGTGTCTTAAAGCTCACTGTTATTTTAATTGTTGATTTTGTCTCCCCCTCCCCCATGTATTTCATTTTGTAGTTTCTATTGGCGGGTCTTTGGGTTCATGAATCCTTTGTAATGTCTGAGCTTACCCAGTACACTTTTTATTTTCCATATTATAATTTTCATCAACATACCAGGAAGTTTATTCAGGCTGGCTTTAAATCTTCCATGTCTCTACCTCTTTGAAGATACATTTGTGGTTGTAGTTAGCAGTTGTTTTATTTTCTTCTTCTTTTTTGTTTGTTTGTTTTTGAGACAGGGTGTCTCTGTGTTGCTTTAGAGACTGTTCGACCAGGCTGGCCTGGAACTCACAGAGATCCTTGTGTGTTTGCCTCCTGAGTGCCAGGATTAAAGGCATACAACACTACTGCCTGGCTTCCCTTTCTTCTAAAACACATATTTCTGCTTTCTTTCTACCTGAACTAGAGTCACATCAGTATCAATGAATTCGCCCCTCAATCTGGTTGTATTTCAACTGTGTCTTTATACATGTGAAAGCTTTTCTGTGGATGTCAGATATTTCAACTTTTATCTTATTGGATATAGGATTTTTTTATTTCTAAAAATACTTTTGAGCTTTTTCTCATTCTTTACTGTCATGTTCTCTAGGTACTTGGAAGAGATCAATTCCTCAGATTGTTAGGTGGCACCAGAACCACACTGAGCCTCTGGGGAATTTATTCTCCACTCCTGAAACAGGAGTATTTGGGATGTTCTACCCAACATACCTGCTCGTTTAGTAAAGTGCTGGCTGCAGGGAACAGCTGCTGCCCTCAGTTCAGTTTAGTCTACTTAGATTGTAGGTGGGGTTTGCATGTTTGCTGGTTGAGCACTTAGTCCCCAGCAGGTGGCACTGTTGGGGGAGTGTGGGGAGAATCTCAGGCCAGTAGCATGAGGGCAGGGCCTTTAAGGCTGTTACACTTACCACTCATACTGAATCTGATCTATAAGGTTTGCATCCTGTCCATTGCCACATGAGGAGTCTCCACCATGTGCCATGGTCACCATTAAGAGCACCATGATGGCATTGTGTGACACTTTTCCTGGGTAGGGAGCCCATGCCAGACCAAATTGTGGGTAAAGAGTTTGTACAAACACGGGTGATTCTAAAGCACTTCCATCACTAAAAGCCCACGGCGTCACGGGTGAGGACTCACGGAGTCTGTATCTATCTGAATCTCCGGAGGTGGTGGATGACTCCAAAGCAACATCTTTCTCCAGACCCAACAGAGCTGATGCGCATATGACCTCACAGAGACTGTGAGATCACTCCTGAGATCTGCAGGAGCTAAGCCAGATAAAATCCCAGCATGGAGGGGAAGTGGTCACAAAGCCCTACACCTAGCCAAGTAGCTGTTTGTGATTGATAGCTGCTTTCTCACTGGAGTGACACTGGGTATGGCAAAGAAACCCGAGAACAGGCCCCATGCCCAGTAGTTTCCAGTATAAATAGGACTCCATGGTTTTGTTGTTGACTTATAAACAGACTGTTTGTTTTGTTTGTTTTAAGCAAGAGAAAGAACATGATGTTGAGTTGGGAGGAGGTGGGGAAGGGGGAAATTATGATAAAAATAAATGTAAAATTTAAAAATAGGAAAGATTAAAAGTAAAATATATATGTTGAGGCAGGGCTGAGGAGATGGCTCTTGCAGAGGACCTGACTTCAGTCCCAAGACCCCAAATGGTGGCTCACAACTGCCTGTTATTCCAGTTCCAAGGGATCTGACACCATCTTATGACCTCCGTGGGCAAATCCACAGACTCACATGCAGTAAAATACCCATACACATAAAATTAAAACAAACAGAACCTGAAATAATAATAAGATATATCTGTTGTTCTGGATAGTGCTCTTATCCAGAGAACCCGAGTTCAGATTGCAGTACCTACTGACAGCCATCTGTAACTGTGAGGCCACCCTGGGCTATTTAGCCCATGGTACATAGGAACACACACACACACATACGTTCTCCACATAGTCTGTACATTTATATATTTACTTCACCATTATAGTGATTCCATATCATAAGTATTGTTGCCATCCACATTGTACACAAGAAACGAAAGGCTCAAAGAGGATGAATAAGTAGCTCCCAAGTCACAGAGCAACTAAGATGTTACCCATGATTAAGTCATGCCTCCTAGTCGTCCTGATCAATGTGAGGTCAAGAGACAACCTGGGCCCTCAGTATGTAACCATATGAAGGAGGCAGTAGATGCAGGAAACTGAGAAACACCCAAGATGGCACATTCACAGCTCATGTCCTAGACTCTGGCAACTACTCACTCTCCTCTCTATGATTTGGAAAAGGATCAGAAAGTCAAGTCAGGAGATCCCAGGTGGGCCAGATACTGGTTCTCAGACTTTATTAATGGGAAGGGTGTCGGGGCCCGTGAGGGTCCAACATAAATTCTCTGATTCCCTAACCCGGCTGGAACGGAGTCGCGAGGAAAAGAACTGACACAGCTTACACCGTCATCATGGAAAAGGCCAGCATGACCATTTATTGTCCAAACATTTTATATACTCACACCAACTTGAGCGGGGAGGGGAGAAAACACATTAAGCCATCACCTAGGCAACCAGATGCCTGGGCTCAAGTCAAGTCTGCAACTAGCAGTCATATAGGCCCTGAATTAGCATCTCTATAAGATACCTTCCAAATTACAAAAGGAATGAAGCACCAAATATCTGAACTCTTAAGTCATCAGCTTCAGTCAAACATCTCTTCTCAGGTAATCCACATTTTAACAAAAGAATCTAGGAGCAGGCATCCTGGTTATTGTTAAGGGCAGAGACAGCTTGTCTGCAGAGCTACTTGATCAGCTAGGACAGGGCTAATGGCTTTTGTGCCATATCGAAATATGGGCCCACAGAAGGGTTATATGAAAGAGAGAGATATGAGTGTGTGAGGGGAAAGGTGAGAAAGTTAGTTTGTTTGCAGTCGTAATTTACTGCAGTGAACCAGTACAATTCTACCTGTGATTGGAAATATTGGCACAGCCTGAAAAGAACAGAAAAGCTTCTCGCCAGGGACTCTGTCGTCATCTAGTGGTCGACGATGTGAATGACACTTCACACAGAATGTTCCTATGGGGTCCAGCAGTGAACAGTAAGGACCATGACCAGAAGGGGAGAAGAGCCAGGGCTATGAGAACAAGACACCCAGTCACTGTGAGGAGCTGCTCTGATGCGTTTCCTGGCAATTGTTGTCACGTTGTCCACAGTGGGCGCTATGATACATAAAACTGATATCACAAAGCTCCTGAAAACCAGAGCTGGAGCCATGAATTCATGTGTTCCGGGTTGAGACCAAGTCTCCAACCATCTAGCCATAGTCTTGAGGAGATAGGAACCACAGGAAGGGTCTTAGCCCTGTGCTTCCTGCTTCCTATACTGGAGGGCTTCCTTGCACGAGATGGACACCCCTGGGAGTCAGAGAACCAGACAGGACCTGCTCTGTAGGGACCATTCTCCTTTCCTTGGCCAGAAGGAAGTAGCGGTATACCCTGCTGCTCTCCCATCTATTCAGCATCCCTGGAGCCCTTCTCATCCTGACTAACCCCTCATTCTTACCTTCCAGGTTTAAGGTCTGAGGATTCTGCCTCCTCCCCGGGCTAAAGCCGTCCATCTACTACTGCAGTTGGCTTCAGTGCCTTTCCCATGGCCAGAACATCTCATTCTGTGTCCATGGTCCCTGGTAGCCTGAGTTGCCCATTCTTGCTTAAAAGGCTTTATTGTTGGTCAGGCCTGAAACATGAGCAAGAAAGAAACTTCCGGGTGGCTAGACTCAGCCTGACTGGTGGACAATTTCATCATCTTCTCTTTCATCTCAGCATGATTCTGGGAAGCCTATGCTGGCTGTTGCTGGCTGCTTTCTTCTCTTAGAGGCGGGGTACTCCCCCAAATGAGCTGAGGAATAACCAAGATCAGAGACAGATGTCCGGACACCAACCTGTCACAATTGTGCTGAAGGAAAGAGACTAAAAGGACCTAGGATTTGGAGTATGGTGGCAGTTGCCAGTGAAGCTATTAGGCATAAGGGGAGCTCTGGGAGGGACCAACAGACCACAAAAGAAAGGCCATAGAACAATGGGTAGGCAGCCTAAGGTTCTGATGTGGCATTAAGATAATGATGGTGGCCTACCTGGGGTCAAGAGAGAAGGAGAATGGCAGTGGGAGACTCTGAAGGGCCAGCTCAGGACCTTCCAAACAGGAAGTGACCAAAAATGGGGGATGGTGGTCCATATTTCTGGATCAGATTAAAACAGCCTCAAGACTTCCTCAGCAGGGTGGCATGAGGAGTGCTCTAAGCCTTTCCCCAGTAAACTTTCAACTTAGGTTTGTCCTTTCCTTCTTTCTTTCTTTCTTTCTTTCTTTCTTTCTTTCTTCCTTCCTTCCTTTCTTTCTTTCTCTCTTTCTTTCTTTCTTTCTTTCTTTTCTTTCTTCCTCTCATTTTCTTTCTTTTTCTCCCTTCCCTTTCTTTCTTTTCTTCCTTCATTGCGTCTTTTCTTCCTTCCTTCTTGTTTATCTGAGTTTCTCTGTATATCCCTGGCTGTCCTGGAACTTTCTCTATAAAACAGACTGGCAAAGAACTCAGAGATTTGTTGAAGGAACTATGGGCTGCATTCCCGCCCAGCTCCCCACGGCTAGCTTTATCCCCGAAATAATTACATGGAAACTGTATTCTTTTAAACACTGCCTGGCCCATTAGTTCCAGCTTCTTATTGGCTAGCTCTTACATATTGATCTAACCCATTTCTAATATTCTGTGTAGCATAACGAGGTGGCTTACCAGGGAAGATCTTAACCTGCCTCTGTCTGAAGTGGGAGAATCATGGTGACTCCTAACTCGGCTTCTTTCTCCCAGCACTCTGTTCTGTCTACTCCACCTACCTAATTTTCTGTCCTATCAGGGCCAAGGCAGTCTCTTTATTTCACCAATGAAATTAACACAAAACAGAAGACTCTCCCCCATCATTTCCCCTTTTTCTGTTTAAACAAAAAGAAAGGCTTTCACTTTAACATAGTAAGAATACATATAAGAAAACAGTTATCAGCAAGAATTACAGTTACAATATTTATATCTATTTTATCTTGTATAACTAAGGAAGACTATAACTACCTATTTATTCTTCAACCCCATCAAAGACTCCAGAAGGATATAGTATTACCTAAGCAAACAAGAAATCCAAAACTCTAGAAATGACAGACACATCTTGCTGCCTGGACAGTCACCCAAAGTTCCTCTGTACCAATGGGGCATCCAGCTTCAGCCTTCAGGCCCGTAGTATCCAGCAGACATTTTCATCAAGCAGGAAATTCCAAAGACAGTTCAGTCACTTTCTGCTGTGTCCTGCAGAATGTCTTGCAGACTCTTTCATGAGTCAGGAACCCCGAAAGACCATCTCATCTTTAGGCAAGTTCAGTAGTCCTCTCTCTGCAGGTTCTTTGTGTCCAGTTTATGCAGCAGTCCAGGCAAGAGCAGTTTCTTGCCCAAATGGCTATCAAGCTCCATAAGGATCCTCTTCGATGCCCATCTTCCTCTTGAAGTAGATTGGTGCTGCAGGAACAGACGTGTCGCATTGTCATGAAAAGTCCTAAATTATCAAAACATTTAAAATGCCGTATTCTGCAGTCTTTGAAAGATATGAAGAATGCCTATCTAACTGAAATAAATCTCTATATATCTAGAAAATCTAACTAACATGACTACAAGATTTACTATTATTGATGATTATCCATTACCAACCTATATTTCCTAATTATACATTACATTTTAAATGAACTATACAATCACAATACCTTAATCAAGATTAGAAATATGCATATACATATAACAAAATTGACCTTAAAATCCATACCAATGCAAATTATTCATATCTATATCATTTCCCCATTTAAATGTAAAAGAACATTTATAAACCATATTTGGGAACATGGGCGCAGTTTTTTCTCTCCAAACTGCTTCCTGCTGAATGGGGGTGCTGTTATTCAGGACTTTTATGGGATAACCTGTCTGCTAGGCTCATCTCAGTCGGCAGTTGAGCAACGCAATTTTTTGAGGGTATTCACAACAACCTTTTGGGAGGGCGTGGTCTATCATACCATATTGGGATAAAAGCAATCCACAGGGTCACATTCTCTGTGAAAACAAAAGAAGACCCTTTCCTAAATCATTCCTTCCTAAGGTCAGCACAGTTCAGCATGGAGCAACAACTCCTGCCTCAGATCCATTTGGTGCCCCTGAGCTGCGCACAGTTCCAGGCACATAGCAAGTCCACATTGTAGCCACACTCAGCAGTTTAATTTTGAGACTGAGCATGCAACACAGAAACTCTTTTCATCCAAGTTACAGACAAATCTGACACACAGAACACTGCACAGTCTGAAAACACATCTCTGTATGGCGGCAGGAATCCGCCATGCTCTTCAGCCTGCCTAAGCCTGATTCTGCCATCTTCTCAGGTGCAGGCAGGGAGGGCTGAGCCATCAGCAAGGTCTCAGAGCACTCTTTCCTATCCCAAGCTGGAACACAAACATCCAGCCAGAGTTTGCACTGGTGGCACAGCCCAGGAAGCCATGCTTTAAAATGACGCAGCTTTTTTTTTTCCTGCTGCTGTTGACGAATCAGGAAATCTCTCTAGAGAACGCCACCAACAAACAGCAAAAATCTGTGTTAAACTTTCTCTCCCTTATTTTTAAGCCTTCTCAGGTTTTTAAGTGGATTTAGTTACCACATTGGGTGCCACTCTCTTGAAGGAGCTGTGGGCTGCGTTCCCGCCCAGCTCTGCACGGCTAGCTTTATCCCCGAAATAATTACATGGAAACTGTATTCTTTTAAACACTGTCTGGCCCATTAGTTCTAGCCTCTTATTGGCTAGCTCTTACATATTGATCTAACCCATTTCTAATATTCTGTGTAACACCACAAGGTGGCTTACCAAGAAAGATTTTAACCTGCCTCTGTCTGAAGTGGGAGAATCATGGTGACTGCCTGACTCGGCTTCTTTCTCCCAGCATTCTGTTCTGTCTACTCCACCTACCTAATTTTCTGTCCTATCAGGGCCAAGGCAGTCTCTTTATTTAATCAATGAAATTAACACAAAACAGAAGACTCTCCCCCATAAGAGATTCATCTACCTCTGCACCCAGAGTACTGGGATTAAAGGCATGCACCACCATGCCCGGCAAACTTCAGCTGTTTCTTAAACTTCTTTACATATTCTTGCATCTTATAAAGTTATTTACTTATAACAGATTGAATTCTAGGTAAGCTGGGCTTCCTAGAAAAGCACACCCTCTTCCTAGAAGTATCCATCCTAGGGGGAGCACAAAGGAGAGAAGGACAGGGAGAAGAGTCATTTAGGCCTTGGGCAGGATCTAGGCTGCTATATCTCAACTTGGCCAGTTTGCTTGCCTCCTTGATTGCTCAGCTTACACTCTTGACTACTTGACCAAATACTGCATCCTATTGGAATTCTTCTCTTTTGAGAACAAGAAGCATCAAATGAAGAAATGAGTGAAAGAAAGACAGACAGAAAGAAAGATGAAAGGAAGGTAGCAAGGAAGGAAACTGCTGGTAAGGTCAAGACCAGAGAAAAAGAGAGATCCTCTCCACTTAACAAGAAAAACCAGTGAGGTAGCTATAAATAGGACTCAGGAGGCTGGAATTAGTTTGGATAGTATCACATGATTTCTTAGCACTGCTACCTGGACCTCCTTTCAGGCTAATCAAATTAGACTTTGGGCATAAGTTCCAAAATTCACTCACTCTCTCTCCCACCCTCTGTGTGTGTGTGTGGGGGGGGTATGATGTGAGGTTGTAGTGGTGTGTGTGGTATGTAAGCTCCTAGTATGATTTTGTGAGGTATCCAGGGAGGAGAACCTCCACATCAGAAGATCAAATGTAGGGGTATGTGAGTGTGTGTGTGTGTGCTTGTGCATGCAAGTGTCTGTGCACACTTGTGGTAGATGCCTAAGGACAGCTTTGGGTGTGTTTTTTCAGATGCTATCCACATTTTTTCTGAGACAGAGTCTTACATTGGCCTGAAGCTCACAAAATAGGGTAAGCTGTCTGACCAGTAAACCCCAGGAACATTACATCTCCACAGCTTTGTGTTGGGATTTCAAGTACGGGCTACCAGAACTGGAGTTATTATGTAGATTCTGGGGGTTGAATTTGTGTCCTCATGCTTGCAAAGCAAGCACCTTGCTAACTAAGCTATCCCCTCAGATTCTAGGATGAAGTTTTTAGTTGGGATACAAGATAATCAGAAATGTGGTATTAAAAAAGTGAATGTACATTAAAAAGTGGGTATTCTGAAAGCATTGATTTAGACCCTGTAGTATGGAGCTGTGGGCTGCTTCCCACCACTGGGCTTCCACATGGCTAGCTTTACACCCAAAATAATTACATGGAAACTATATTCTTTTAAACACTGCCTGGCCCATTAGTTTCAGCCTCTTATTGGCTAATTTTCACATCTTGCTTTAACCCATTTTTAATAATCTATATAGCACCACGAGGTGGTGGCTTACCAGGAAGGATCCTAACCTGTGTACATCTTGGAGAGGAGAGCTATAGCGTCTACTTGACTCTGCTTTCTTTCTCACAGAAATCTGTTCTGTCTTCCCTGCCTACCTATGTTCTGACCTATCAGGCCAAGCACTTTTCTTTATTAATTAACCAATGAAACAACAGATAGATAGAAGACCCACCTACATCAAGACCCTGGGTGCTAAATGTTTCAAAAATCACCTAGAGCTCAAAAAGAACAAGGTATTATTCCACCAAACCCAAATTGGAGAGCAAAAGAGTTAAAAACTTACAGCTAACGGATGAGGGATTACTTACAAGAGCAAGGCAGTGACTGACTAGGGCATGGAACAATTCCTTCTCTATAGCTGGAGAGATAGAAGTGCCTGCCCCATCAGTCGACCGACCACACTCTCGGTACTCTAGTGTCCCAGAGGCTACAGAACCACACATAACTTAGACAGAATCACACACAGCTGAAAAGGAGATGCCACAAGGAGAGGCTGGAATCTCAGGTGAGAGTCTAATGACACCTGCCCAAAGCCCAACACGCTTGTATAAAGAGACTTCAGCAGGCAGGTGGTGGTAGGGTATATAACAAGGAAGGTGAGTGAGCCAAGGAAAGCAAGCCAGTAAGCAGCATTCCCGCCATGTCCTCTGTATGCTGGTATATTTGTGTTTAAATGAATAAAGCTTACCTGAAGATCAAAGGGCAAAGCAGCCACACTCATCAGCTATACAGGACAGGGGTGTGGTGGAATACAACTTGCATCCTAGGACTTGAGAGACAGAGGCAGGCAAATCTCTGTGAGTTCAAAGTTACCCTGACCTATAAAGGATTGATTGAGAAAGAGATCCACATGGTGGTGGTTTACACCTTTAATCTCAGTATTTGGGAATCACACACTTTTAATCCCAGAACTGGAGAGGGGGAGACAGGAGCAATATGAAGAGCAGAGAGAGGAATATAAAGGAGAAGATACAGGAACTCAGGAGTGTGGAGTCTGAGGATTTGTGGAGACAGGATCTCGCCCTTTGAGTCTGAACACAAGGTAGAGGTAAAAGGTCTCTCTAGTGGTTTGCTGCTTTGCTTTTCTGATCTTCAGCTTGGACCCCAATACTTGTCTCTGGGTTTGTGTTATTCTGCTGCACCTCTGCTTTCATTCCTGCTTCGAGATTCCTTCCTTGAGTTCCTTACATGATGGACTAAAACTGGAAATGTAAATAAAGCCTTTCAATTTGATTTTGAACACAGTGATTACAATTTAAAACTAATACAGCATATTCCCAAGTGGGGGATAAACCAGACACCCTTAAATCTCATATATGGGCCATCCATAATCTTCAGCGTGACACATACCCTGCATTCAGAGCACCAAACCACCATTAAGGCCACTTGCTTTGAAGAATTTTTTTTTTAATTTTAGAGATTTATTTTACGAAAAAGTTGCAAAAATAGGACAGAATATTCCCAAATGCCCTGTACCTGGTTGATTCTTTTGTTACTACTTTGAGTGGATGTGTCACAATTGTTGAGCCAATCAAGGCATTCCTAATTACTAAATCCATGCTTTATTCAGATTTCCTTATCTTTTACCATTACTCTCTACCATTGTACATTACAAAATCCCGGGAGGAGCCTAATTCATACAGCTGTGGTTAGCATTGCTTTCCTATAAGACCGTGTGTGTGTGTGTGTGTGTGTGTGTGTGTGTGTGTGTGTGTGTGTGTGTAGTTTGTGCTGAGGAATCATTTCTTAGATTTCTAGGGTAAAATGAAACATTAGTGTGTTGCATCCCTCCCTCCTGTCTTTATCTCAATGGAGTCACTTTTGGGAAGAGCATGTGCATACTACACCATGATGAGGCTTTCATGAGAAGTTCTTTTCTGAAGTAGATCACATCTGTCAAGTTTGCAGAGAACATCAAGTTCTTCATGTTGTATATGGTTCATTTTATAAAAGCTCCTCCAGAAATGGAAGCCTCACAGACATGGTGGCTGTCCTAGCTTTATTGTCGACCTACCACAGTGTCTACTGAGAGGGAAGCGTCTACTGAGACACTGCCTACATCAGACTAGGAGGTTGGTCTTTGGACACGTCTGTGTGTGGTTTCCCTGATTATTAACTCACATAAGAGGTCCCGGTCTGCTGTAGGCAATACCATTGCTAGGGAGAAGGCTCTGGGTTAGATAAAAGTACCAGAGAATCATGAGCCTATGAGCAAGCCAGAGAAAGACTAGCAAACAGCGCTCTTCCTTCCAGGCTTTCTTCCTCCAGATTCCTGCCTTGAGTTCATGCCCCGATTTCCCCAGTGATGAACTGTGACTTGGAAGCCTGTGCCAAATAAACCCTTTCTTCTCTAAGCTGATTTTGTGTTGGAGTGTTTTAGAACAGCACCAGAAACTGCTACAGTGACAGACCCTGTTGGCAGGCACAGGCAAGGGAAGGCACATTCCAGACTAGTCTGGGCTACATAATGAAACACTGAATCAAAAACTAAAACCAAAACCATAGTGATAACCACAAAATGAAAGTGTAAATCCACTCTTAGGAATACAGGTCAGTGAACAACAGTATTCTGCTGTATCATATTATGCCAATGCCTGTCTCTAATGTTCATTCTCTCCTCTCAAAGCCCCCAAAGTCCTCCCATCTCTTGGGCTTTCTCTAATACTACTGCAGGTATGAGGTCAATTGATCTACAATGACTTCCTTTAAAGGGACCATGGAATTGATTTTTTATGTGTGTGGAAAGAGTGAGAGAGGAGGAAACCTCATTTGTATACAGGGATAGCCGGAAATCCCAAGACCACGTATTGAAAAGATGGCCAATCCCCTCCATACACTAGAGGTGTTAGCATATCAAGCATGACATATTTTATTCAAAAAGCTGTGACTTTCTCATCAGTGACCTTGGACCATAGAAGAGAGTGGTAGTGTTTTCGATTGGTATGATAGAATTAACCAGACCAGCTCAAAACAACAGATTTAATAATTGAAAACGGGGAAACTCACAGGACCTGGGTAAAAGTTCAGATGTCCAAAATGGGTTTGGCGAACACAGTGCAAAGAGAGCAAGTGCACCTGGATTCCCAGAGTTTCTTCTCTGGCCCCAGGATGTCACACTCTAGCCAAATGTGATTGGCTGAGCTTCCCCATCATCTCCCCCTTTTGTATAAACAGGATCAAATCACACCCAATACAACTATATACAGTATGAACAGATACCAAATATGAAATTACAAGCAACAAACAATATTAAACAAGAAACACGTAACAAAACTTTTACTAAGCATTTTATTCCAAGGAGTCTAAATAATTTATTGAAATTAAGTTTAGCTAAATCATGAGGAGGGTAACTACAATTATCTAATCTAGAACTCCATCAAAATTCTGAGAATGGAAGTAATATTATTTGAGCAACCAGGAAGTACAAAGAGGAAACTTCCAAAATGTGCCAAATGATAGAGACAACTGACTACCTGAGCAATCACCCAAAGTCTCATTTGCAATGTTGAGTCAACCAACTTTGGCTGAGGCCTAACGTAACTGACATGCCATTTTCAAAGGCAAGAAACTTTTCAGAACTATCTTACCTTGTTTTGGCAGGATATGACAATCCTGTTTTTATCCATTTATGGATACTTTGTATCTCTGTCACTGGTCAAAATATGGGCTTTTCTCTGCCCAAAGACCAGTTCTGCCAAGAAGTAGATAAGCTCCAAGTGGAGTGTCTTTGGTGCTCAACATTCTCTAGGGAGTAGAACGGTGTTGCCAGGAGTGATTGTGTCTCACTAACACAGAACTCTAGGTTAGATTAAAGGCCATTTTCTACAGCTCTTTGAAGAGGTTGAAGATTCTACTCTCTATACTAAATATAATCTCTATGTATCTAAAGAACCTGATTAGCCTAAATATAAATAGGATAGACATAGATGACTATTGATCTATACTTCTCGATACCTATCTAAATTAAAGACTAAGAGAATTAACAACTGTCTAATAAATTAGTACAATGACCTCAAAATGTAAACAATATATATCATTACATAAACACTATGTAAGTAACTTAACCACAGGTAGAAATGTACATTGCAACATGGTAGATATATATATATATATATATATATATATATATATATATATATCAATACAATATATATATCAATACATAAAAAATGATTTAAACAGATAGCAGACTCACATACAATATTCAATATAATTTAACTTTGTATCAATATACAAGAATCGATATCAATATAATTTTCTAAAAACAATAACTCACAAATACCAATCTATTATCCTGTCACCAATTATCTCTCCTTTTTTTTCAAGAACACCCATGAGCCTATGAAATACTTCCCCCATCCCTCAACCATATGCCAATTATAACCAACCCCAAAAGAATGTCTCTAAACCTGAGGGCAAACTCTGCTGGGAGAGGGGACATCATCCTCTAAAATTGCTTCCAGCTCTCATGGGGGTGATGTTCTTCTTAGGGGGTCCTGTGAAAGTAAATAATGGTAAAATTCCAAGATTAATATTTGGTCTGGGAAAATTGCAAATAGTCTCTGAGTGTTTTGAGGAGATCTGGCCAGGGTGTTGTAAAAGATGTGCACCATTTTGAACTGTCTGGTGCAGTTGGTACCAAAAATCAGGTCTTGTAGTAGCACGATCAACATCATGACGTCATATTAGCCAGGTGGAGTCAATATTGTGGGGCCCCATCTTCTTCCTGGAAACTTCAAAGATCACTGTAGGAAAATTTATTATTTCTTCTGGGAAACTTAAGCATTAACTATAAAGACATGTACAGACATATATATTCAATGAAAGGTATGATAAAGACAGAAACAGATATGAGGAAAGGCAAAGAAAGTTTATAAATTATTATCATTATTATTATTATTATTCTGTCCCATATCATGGATCTTGACTTGAGACAGAAACTCTGGGATATATCTTATCAATAGGTTTGGAATTGGAGAAGGACTGAGCAAGAGTCCAGCTCCAAAACCAGCTCTATATATTTATAAATAAATGCACATTAACACATATTTGAAAATAAGTTTATTATAATTTATTTACTAAACCTATTCAGTTTTCTTGCTGATCCTTATTGGGTTGTAAATAGTTTCCATCTGTCAGTATTCAAACATCCAGGATTCCTTGAATTCTTTGAAGATAAGTGTTTTCCTGCAGAAATAAGAAAAGTACCCTGCCCCCATCCTATATGATGTTCTTACCATCGGTATGATTATCATCATTGTGGATGAATTGTCATTTTTCTTTCTAAGAGATTCCTCCTCTTCAAACCGAACCTTTCTTAATTTTGATGGTATCCAGAATTTTTTTTTCTCCATTGGAAAGAACAGCAAAACCAATTCCCCAACATAGAACATATCCTGGCTTCCATTGAGAGGTCAGCACATCCTTGAAATAAACTGGTTGATTTCATTCGGCAGACTTTCTGCGGCCACTGCCCCCTTCTCATTAGCTTTGAGAAAATTCAAGGTTAATAAAGCATTATGAGTGAGCAGGCTGGGTTCTAGGAGCCAATGGGGGGGTGCAAGCAAGAGGAGCAGTCTGGACCTGATTCACGAGCCTAGGACATAGCACCAAGTGCAACCACAAGTGCAGGGACAAGCTCTTTGCTCTTAGGTCCCCTTGCTCTCAGATAGGATGTGGGAGAAAGCTGCCTGCCTCAAGGTCATGAGATCGAGTGGTTATCAATGCTCGAATGGATGTGATGTGGCCTCAACTAGCCAGAGCCTTAAAGGGCTCCCAAAAGCCCAAAGGACGGGCACCAAGAGATGGTGTAGTTGATCGGTATGCTAGAATTAACCAGACCAGCTTAAAAAAACAGATATAATTTAATAATTGACAACGGGGAAACTCACGCGACTGGGGTAAAAGTTTCCACGTCCAAAACAGGTCTGGAGAACACCACTCAAAGGGAGCCAAAGAAGGGAAACTCACCTGAATTCCCAGGTTTTCTTCCCTGGCCCCAGGCAGCCACACCCTAGCCAAATGTGATTGGCTGAGCTTCCCCATCCAGAGACCAACTTCCTCTAAAAGGTGGAGACAGAAAAACTTAACTCAGTCTCTTATCCATTGAAAACATTCTTCCTGCCTGAAGGTGACAGAGATGTTTCCAGAAAGAAAGAAGAGTCCTGGGAACAAGCAGAAATACACAAATATAAACAATCAGAAATTCATCAGGCTGAAGAAAAAAATACCACAAATAACAACATCTTTTGGTGCAAATAAAGACCATCAGAAGGCATGAATATCATTATAATACCAAGTTCCCTATTTCCACTTTTTTCCTTTAAAATAAACACAGGGCCTGGGAAGATGGCCCAGTGCCTACAGGTGCTTGTGCCGAGCATGATGGCCCGAGTTTGCCTCCCTGGGTACAGTAAAAAGAAAGAAGTGACTCCTAAAAGTAGACTGCTATCTTCATGAGTATATTGTGACACACATGCATAAATACATGCACACAGATGAAATATAAAATATATGTGAATGCTTAAAAGCAAATGATATTTTATGTATGTTTAACACATATGACCATGAATTAATTACAGTGTATTGTAGAATAAAGAGCACTAGAAAATGACAAATGAATTTTTATTGTTAAAAAGTTTTACTTTTGAAATATGATCTCACTCTGTAAGCCATATTGGCCTGAACCTCACCAAGTGTCCCCGGCTGGCCTCAAACTCATTTCAAACCCTTTGCTTCCACTTCCTGAGTCCTGGGATTACAGGAATGAGGCACCACACCTACCATCAGGATTTACTTTCTGGGGAAAGGGGCCAAAAAGCAATACTATGTAGACCATAAAGTAGTAAGGATATATAATTTATAATCACTAAAACATATCAGAAAGGCTGATGAGAAATTATAGACTTCAAAACCTAAAATATTAACAATAAGAATTAGAGAAACAAAATCTGAGGGGATAAAAGTGCAAATGATAAAGAGTAGAACGTCACAACAGATACATTAGCTATTAATGGATCAAACACTAAAAATAAAGAGTAGAACGTCACAACAGATACATTAGCTATTAATGGATCAAACACTACAAATAAAGAGTAGAACGTCACAACAGATACATTAGCTATTAATGGATCAAACACTACAAATAGAGGAGGAATATTTTCTGAAAAGATGCAAAAGCAAGAACAGTAATACCTTATCAGTAAGATAGAGAGTTTAAGAAGTGTGTGTGAGGGCTGGGAGGATGGCACAGCAGTTAGCATCACTGACTGCTTTTCCAGAGGACCCGGGTTCAATTCCCAGCACCCACATGGCAGCTGGCGTCTGGCTATCACTACAATTCCAGGGGACCTGGCACCCTCACACAGGCCTATATTATGCAGGCCAAACATTCACGCACGTAAAATAAAAATAATTCTCTTTAAAGTAGAAGAAAAAGATGCTGGCAACGGTGGTGATGCTGTCACTGCCTTTATAATCATTTACTGCTCATTTAGTCAGGGCTGGTTGCTGGGAACAGCTGCTGCCCTCAGTTCAGTTTAGTCTACTTAGATTGTAGGTGGGGTTTGCAAGTTTGCTGTTTGAGCACTTAGCCCCCAGCAGGTGGCACTGTAGGAGGAGTTAATGGAGCATCCCAGGCCTGTACCTTGAGGGCAGGGCCTTTAAAGGCTGTTACAATTACCACTCACTGAATCTGATCTGTAAGCTTTGCATCCTGGCCATTGCCACATGAGGAGTCTCCACCATGTGCCGAGGTCACCATTAACAGCACCTTGAAGGCATTGTGTGACACTTTTTCTGGGTAGGGAGCCTATGTCAGACCAAATTGTGGGTGAGGATTTTACATGAACAGGGGTGATTCTAAAGCACTTGCATCACTAATAGCCCACTCTCTCACGGGTGAGGACTCACGGAGGCTGCATCTATCTGAGTCTTCGGAGGTGGTGGTTGACTCCAGAGCAACATTGTTCTCCAGACCCAACAGAGATGATGCACATAGGACCTCACAGAGACTGTGAGATCACTCACGAGATCTGCAGGAGCTCAAGTCAGATAAAATCCCAGCATGGAGGAGAGGAAGTGGCCACAAAGCCCTACACCTAGCCAAATAGCTGTTTGTGATTGATAGCTGCTTGGAAAGGGAAAACCAGTTTTCTCAATGGAGTGACACTGCGTATATCAAACACACCCCAGGACAGGCCCCATGTCCAGTAGTTTCCAGTATAAATAGGACTCCATGGTTTTGTTTTTGACTTACAAACAGACTGTTTTGTTTGTTTTAAGCAAGAGAAAGAGCATGATGTTGAGTTGGGAGGAGGTGGGGAAGGGGGAAATTATGATAAAAATATATAAAAATTTAAAAATAAATAAAAATTAAAAGTAAAATATATGTGTTGAGGCAGGACTGAGGGGGAGGCTCTTGCAGAAGACCTGACTTCAGTTCCTAGACCCCAAATGGTGGCTCACAACTGCTGGTTATTCCAGTTCCAAGGGATCTGACACCATCTTATGACCTCCATGGGCAAATACACAGACACAGACACAGTAAATTATCCATACACATTAAAATAACATAAACAAAGTCTGAAAATTAATAAGATATACCATTTGGTCTATATAGTGCTCTTATCAAGAGGACCTGAGTTCAGATTGCAGTACTTACTAACAGCCATCTGTAACTGTGAGGCCACCCTGGGCTATTCAGCCTTTGTTACATAGCAAGACATACATACACACATACACACACACACAAACACACACACACACACATACGTTCTCCACATAGTCTGTACATTTATATATTTACTTCACCATTATAGTGATTCCATATCATAAGTATTGTTGCGATCCACATTGTACACAAGAAACGAAACGCCCAGAGAGGATAAATAAGTAGTTCCCAAGTCACAGAGCCACTAAGATGTTACCCATGATTTAGTCATGCCTCCTAGTCATCCTGATCATTGTGAGGTCAGGAGTCAACCTGGGCTCTCAGCATGTAACCATATGAAGGAGGCAGTAGATACAGGAGACTGAGAAACACCCAAGATGGCACATTCACGGCTCATGTCCTAGGGTCTGGCAACTACTCACTCTCAGCTCTATGATTTGGAAAAGATCAGAAAGTCAAGGCTGGGGATCCCAGGTGGGCCAGATACTGGTTCTCAGACTTTAATCACTGGAAGGGGTATATGAAAGAGAAATATGAGTGTGTGAGGGCAAAGAGTGAGAACGCTCGTTTGTCTGCCTCCCTAATTTCCTGCAGTGGAACAGTACAAATTCTACCTGTAATTTGAAATGTTGGCCCAGCCTGAAGAGAACAGAAAAGCTTCTCAACAGGATCTCTGTCGACATCTAGTGGTAGGAACATGTGAATGACACCTGACAGGGAATGTTCCTGTGGGGCCCAGCAGTGAGGACAGTAAGGACCATGAGCAGAAGAGGAGAAGAGCCAGGGCTGTGGGAACAAGACACCAAGTCACTGGGAGGAGCTGCTCTGATGCATTTCTTGGCAATTGTCCCGTTATTCACAGTGGGCGCTATGATGCATAAAACTGATAATTTGGTGGCCTACCTGAGATCAAGAGAGGAGATGGCCGTGGGAGACTCTGGATGGCCCAGCTCAGGACCTTCCAAACAGGATGTGACCAACAATGGGGGATGGTGGTCCATAATAGCTGGATCAGGTTAAAACAGCCTCAGTTCTTGTTCTGCAGGGTGGCATGCAGAGAGCTCTAACCCTTTCCCCAGTAAACTTTCAACTTAGATTTTTCCATCTACTTCTTCAATCGACTTCAGTGCCCTTTCATTCATTCATTCTTTCTTTCTATTTATTCCTTCCTTCCGTCTTTCCTTCCTTCCTTCCTTCCTTCCTTCCTTCCTTCCTTCCGTCTTTCCTTCCTTCTTTCCTTCTTGTTCATCTCAGTTTCAGCCCTGGCTGTCCTAGAACTTCCTCTATAAACCAGACTGTCCAAGAACTCAGAGATTCATCTGCCTCTGCGCCCAGAGTACAGGGATTAAAGGCATGCACCACCATGCCCGGGAAACTTCAGTTGTTTCTTAAACTTCTTTACATATTCTTGCATCTTATACACCTACTTACTTATAACAGATTAAATTCTAGGTAAGCTGGGCTTCTGAGGAAAGCACACACTTTTCCTAGAAGTATCCATGCTAGGGAGAGCACAAAGGAGAGATGGACAGTGAGAAGAGAAATTTAGGGCCTGGGCCTACCAGGATCTAGGTTGCTGCATGTCGAATTGGCTATATTACTTGCCTCTTTGATTGCTCTGCTTACACTCTTGAGTACTCCACTAACAACTGCATCCTCCTATCGGAATTCTTCCCTTTCGAAAAGAAGAAGGATCAAATGAATAATTGAATGAAGGAAAGACAGACAAAAAGAAGAAAGGAAGAAAGAGTGTTGCTAAGGTCAAGACAGAGAAAAACTGAGATCCTCTCCACTTAATAAGAAAAACCAGTGAGGTAACTGGAAGTAGGGTCAGGAGACAGGAATTAGATAGGGTTATATCACCTGATTTCTTAGCACTGATACCTGAACCTCCTTTCAGGCAAATCAAATTAGACTTTGGGCATAAGGTCCAAAATTCACTCACTCTCTCTCCCACCCTTTGTGTGTGTGTGTGGGGGGGTATGTTGTGAGGTTGTATTGGTGTGTGTGGTGTGTAAACTCCTAGTATGAGTTCGTGAGGTATCCAGGGAGCAGAACCTCCACACCAGAAGATCAAATGTAGGGGTGTGTGAGTGAGTGTGTGTGTGTGTGTTCGCGCGTGAGCGCGCACGCACGCAGGTGTCTGTGCACGCTTTTGGTGGATGCCAAAGAACAGCTTTGGGTGTGTTTTCTCAGGTGCTGTCCACTTTTTTCTGAGACAGAGTCTTTCATTGGCCTGAAGCTCACAAAATAGGGTAAGTTGTCTGACCGGTAAACCCCAGGAACATTATGTCTCCACAGTTTTGTGCTGGGATTCCACAATTAGAGTTTTATGTAGGTTCTGGGGATTGCAAAGCAAGCACTTTGTTAACTGAGCCATCCCCTCAAATCCTAGGATGAGTTTTTAATTGGGGAACAAGATAATCAGTTAGAAATGTGGTTTTTAAAACGTAGATGTACTTTTAAAAAAAGGAGGGGGGTGTATTCTGAAAAATACTTAGATTCTGAGAGCTAAGTGTTTCCCAAATCAGGTAGGGCTCCAACAGACCAAGGTATTATTCCACCAAAACCCAACTTGGAGAGCCAAAGAGTTTAAAACTTACAGCTAACGGATGATGGACTACTTACAGGAGCAAAGCAGCGACTGACTGCTGTGTGGAAGGAGGAGTCCTTCTCTGTAGCTGGATAGATGGAAGTGCCTGTATCATGCAGGCCAAAAATTCACGCATGTAAAATAAAAATAAGTAATTCTCTTTAAAGTAGAAGAAAAAGATGCTGGAGACAGTGGTGATGCTGTCACTGCCTTTATAATCATTACTGCTCATTTAGTAAGGGCTGCTTGCTGGGAATAGCTGCTGCCTTCAGTTCAGTTTAGTCTACTTAGATTGTAGGTGGGGTTTGCAAGTTTGCTGTTTGAGCATCAGGTAGCATTGTTGGAGGACTGTGGGGAGCATCCCAGGCCAGTAGCATAAGAGCAGGGCCTTTGAAGGCTGTTACACTTACCACTCATACTGAATCTGATCTATAAGTTTTGCATCCTGTCCATTGCCACATGAGGAGTCTCCACCATGTGTCGCGGTCACCATTGACAGCACCGTTGTGGCATTGTGTGACATTATTACTGGGTAGGGAACCCATGCCAAACGAAACTGTTGGTGAAGAGTTTTCACAAACAGGGGTGATTCTAAAGCACTTACATCACTAAAAGCCTACTCTGTCATGGGTGATGACTCACGAAGTCTGTATCTATCTGACTCCGGAGGTGGTGGATGACTCCAAAGCAACATCGTTCTCCAGACCAAACAGACCTAATGCACATAGGACCTCACAGAGACTGTGAGATCACTCACGAGATCTGCAGGAGCTCAAGTCAGATAAAATCCCAGCATGGAGGGCAAGTTGCCACAAAGCCCTACACCTAGCAAGTAGCTGTTTGTGATGGATAGCTGCTTTCTCAATGGAGTGACACTGGGTATGGCAAAGAAACCCGAGAACAGGCCACATGCACAGTAGTTTCCAGTATAAATAGGACGCCACGGTTAAGTTGTTGACTTATAAAAGGACTGTTTGTTTGTTTTAAGCAAGAGAAAGAACATGATGTTGAGTTGGGAGGAGTTGGGAAAGGGGTAAAATATGGTAAAAATAAATGTAAAATTTAAAATTAAGGAAAAATTAAAAGTAAAATATATATGATGATGAGGCGCTGAGGAGATGGCTCTTGCAGAAGAACTGACTTCAGTCCCAAGACCCCAAATGGTGGCTCACAACTGCCTGTTATTCCAGTTCCATGGGATATGACAGCATCTTATGACCTCCGTGGGCAAATCCACAGACACACACGCAGGGAAAATATCCATATACATAAAATTAAAATAAACAAAACCTGTGATAATAATAAGATATATTTTTTGATCTGGATAGTGCTCTTAGCCAGTGGACCTGAGTTCAGTTTGCAGAAACTACTAACAGCCATCTGTGACTGTGAGAACACCATGGTCTATTCAACCCATGTTACATAGCAAGACACACACACACACACACACACACACACAGGTTCTCCACACAATCTGTACATTTATATATTTACTTCACCGTTAGAGTGACTCTATAGCATAAGCATTGTTGCCATGCACATTGTACACAAGAAGCAAAAGGCCCAGAGAGGATGAATAAGTAGCTTCCAAGTCACAGAACCACTAAGATGTTACCCATGACTTAGTCATGCCTCCTAGTCGTCCTGATCATTGTGGGGTCAGGAGGCAACCTGGGCTCTCACTATGTAACCATATGAAGGAGGCAGTAGATACAGGAGACTGAGAAACACCCAAGATGGCACATTCATGGCTCATGTCCTAGACTTTGGCCACTACTCACTCTCCTCTCTATGATTTGGAAAAGGATCAGAAAGTCAAGGCAGGGGATCCCAGGTGGGCCAGATACTGGTTGTCAGACTTTATTCACTGGAAGGG